>NC_134353.1:152192814-152275314 GCF_048569485.1 Anomaloglossus baeobatrachus
AAAATTGCCTTCCTAACTAGCCCTATTTAACATCATTCTTTAAAATTAATGTGTAAAAAAAGCATTATTACCTTAACTTTTCATACGCAAATCAGGGCCTTGACTAGTTAAACGAGCAATGTTTCCCCAGACTAGTCGGCCCTCTTTCCATGTTATCACGCCCCTGTGGGCATGCTGACATGATTTTCAAGAGCCCATGCCATAGTCGGGATGCATTCTCTCAGCTTGAGAGGCGCACTGACGCTGCTAAAATAAGCCGCACACATGCGCAAGATTTCTAGGAGCTCATGGAAATCATGTCATCACGCCCCTTCTGCTAGTTAAGGCCCTAATTTACATAATAAAAATGGAGGTAATAAATGCTTTTTTTACACATTGATTTTAGAGAATGATGTTATGTAGGGCTAGTTAGGAAGGGAATTTTGACCTGCAAATGTGAATGCTGCCAGCTTGGATGGTATAAGAGACCTGAAAGCTTCCCTTTGATAGAATTTGGAGACATGACAGATTCCCTTTAAGTTAGCTATGTTATTTATCCAGATCAGGACATTTATTGAATACCAACAATATTTAACATCAAAGTCCAACAAGTGATGGTTCTCTCCACTTTGAGATTCCTTCCTATTGAGAAATCACAGAAGGTGTTGAGAATTGCACATCTTTCATAAACTACTATGGAGAGAGCAGTATGTGTGACGCCCCTGACTCTATCAGGGTGTCACAGGGAACTGCACTCCTTTCTCTTATGGTGCAGAACTCATCCTCCATGGTTCTGGGATCCTAACTCTGGTATTGTTTTCCATCAGCACACAAATCCTAACAACACCTCACACCACACCCTGTCAGGCACACCAGTGGGTGGTCTAGCTGGAAAAGGGCCACCCACCTAGGGGTCAGGCAGACTGGTGGGAGGGATATAGTCAGTTCAGTAGTAGCCCACAGAGAGTGAGGAGCTGAGGGAGATGTAGCTCCCTGGGAGACTTTGGTTAGTGACTCGCCCACCCCAGGGCTATGGGACACCCGGTGCCAGGCCGGACTAGTCCGGTGGTAGTCAGTGGTGGCTGGGCCCGGCTCCGTGGCCCTGGTGGGTGTCAGTAAACTATGTGGCTTAAGTTAAAGTTTGTGTTCGTGACGCCACCTGTGGTATGCGGCTAATAAGCCGCCGCTGCTGTGTGAGGCCTCCGGGATGATGTTATGGCAGCAATGATAGTACTGCTCCCCACAGGTGGAGCAATGCCCGGGCACAGTTGGTGCTTGTAAATGTCTATGCAGATGAAATAACTGAGGCAACTTCAGAGGTGCAGTTCAAGTTCTTTTACTCACAGTTCTTGTCAGGGCAGGCAGAACCCTTGGACTGCTGGGACCGCTGTCAGGGACCTCCGTCTTCTGGGTGATTCAGAGTGAGAAATCCGGTACCCTCTCTCTTAGTGTCTCTTTCTCGGCTGTCTTCACTAGCCTTGCCTTAGTTAGATGGACTTTGGCTTGGCCTCCATTACCGCCTCCAGGCTGGGGGGTCACCTGTCGGCTGATTACCCCTTTTCTGAAGGTCTGCTCTGGGTTCTGGCCCTGGGAGCTTGCAAGTCCCTGGGCCTCGGTTTTTACTGTCTGGAGATTGTCTTTTCACTCCTCCAGTTTCTAGGGACCGTCCCCTGTCGCAGCTAATCACTCCACCGATGTCACTGTGGACCAGGCCACCGCAGCCTGCAGCTACTCGTAGCGCCTCTGGGCCCTCGGCTTCGGTACCCAACAAGGACTGCTCGTGGTACCTACAGGACTACCCGCGGCCCTGCGACCCCTTCTGTCTCTGCGTGGTGTCACCTGGACCTCTGGGTCCCAGGTTCTTCACCAGGAAGCGTCTCCTTCAGTTCCTCTGCTCCTGACTGACTTGGAGCCTTTCTTTCCTTCTTTCTTTCTTTCTTTCCTCCTTGCCTGCCTCCAGCAGGCCTCCTCCTCCCTCCTTGCTCTCGTTCTTCTTCTCCAACTACATGCTGGCTCCTCACTCTTTCACTCCCTGAGGTAAACTGAAACTAACTTGACCTTCCTTTCTCTATCTGCTCTCTGGTGGCTCCTCCCACCCCCCCAGTTGCTAAGCTACCACCCTATGGGAGCAGGGATGGGTCTTACAGCCCCTCTCAGCATGCAGCATGGGAGGGTTGCCTGCCACTTTCCCTGGTCCCAGTATGTACCTAACAATGGGTGTAGTGTGGATTTACCAGGGGACCGGAGTTCACTCTCTTCCTCTCCCAGAATGGGGCATCACACCGCTGATGGGGTGCAATGACCTGTGGCGACGGAAGCCTCAGGGGCGCCACACTCCCCCACAGCAAATCCCAGCACGTCCTCGGGCTGAAAAACAACAAAAACATGTGGAAGAAACTGCAAAACATTTTTGGTATGCAAAACATAAAACAATAAAACATTTCTTCCCTTTATGGGAGGCACAAATTCTTTAACGTTGCAACTTCTTATAAAGAAACTATGTGTGCACTTCCAGTCCATTGCACGGTTTGGGCACATCCCCCATAATTCTGGTAGGGGGCACAACGGGTGCAACTATGTACATTTCTTGGCTACAACAAGTTCAGTAGCCCGGCAGTTCGTTTCTTTCAATCAACAATACGACACAATCAACCAGCCATTAAGTCCAATGGCCTGGTTACATAAGACACATACACATTCACCGGGGCCCACATTCCAGTTCAGTGGCCCGGTAGCACATAACATGGGGGGTGACGTCTTCAAAAAGCATCAGGGGCAGTACAGTAGGAAAGGGTGTCATCTTCGAAAAGAATCAGGGGCGAAACATGAGGGACTTCTTCGAAAAGAATGAGGGGCTATGTACAGTTCAGCTGCTTCTTACTTCTTTACATGTAGGGATTCTTCTCCAGCTCCCCACCTGGCAGCAGGTAGACAGCGGTCAGCACAGTCTGCGTCTCCTGCGTGGCTGTAGCAGGCCTGCTGCAAGATGCTGCGGCCTGGGCCTGCTCTGAGGTAGTGCTGCTGGCTTGGATAGGGTTACTGGCTGGCGCGAGGCTGCTGGCTTGCAGGGGGTTACCAGCCATACGGCGCCACTCTGGCTCTTCTGGGGCTGCCTCCTTGTCTTGGCGGGCCGCGCCTGGCATGGCGGCGGCCTGGGTTGGAGTCGCTGCTGCGGTGAGATCTTGGCGGGCCGCACCTGGCGTAGCTGCGGCCCGGATCGGCGTCGCCGTGTCGGGCGTCTCTCCAGGGACCGCGGGCATGGCAGCGGGGGTTGGGGCTCTCGCGCCAGCAGGGGCATTAAATGACTCACCCCTCAGTTGCATCTCCGGTGTTCTGGTGGTCGCTGTCTTGCTGCAGGGTGCTGGTATCGGAGCTGCGGTCGTGGCACGCGCGCCTGCACGAGGACCGGGCAGGAACCCCACCGGGCAATCCGGGCTCCGCCGGCTGGGGGTGTCACTCTCTTTACCCGGCTCTGCAGCGGCGGCTAGATCTTCTCCGCTCTCCAGGACGCAGGACACAACCCGGTTCTGAGGTGCGTGTCCCGGCTCGGCCACTCCTCCTCTGGCCGCTCGTTGCTCGGCGTCCATCCTTTTAGCTTCTTCACGCGCCATCTTTTCTTCCTCCGCCTTCTATGGCGGGCACCACTTCGCGCGCTTTTCTTGGACAAGGGGGCGGGGCTTCTCTTCGCGCCCTTTCTTCTTGCACGCCCCCCTTCTTCCCGCTCTCAGCAGCGCTAATGGCGGTGGTTTCTCAGTAAAGTACACAGTCTGTCACACGGTTCTTCAGGCGCACAGTACCCGGTTAGACCGGGCACGAAATCCTGTTCGTGACGCCAAAAGTTGACTCGCCCACCCCAGGGCTATGGGACACCCGGTGCCAGGCCGGACTAGTCCGGTGGTAGTCAGTGGTGGCTGGGCCCGGCTCCGTGGCCCTGGTGGGTGTCAGTAAACTATGTGGCTTAAGTTAAAGTTTGTGTTCGTGACGCCACCTGTGGTATGCGGCTAATAAGCCGCCGCTGCTGTGTGAGGCCTCCGGGATGATGTTATGGCAGCAATGATAGTACTGCTCCCCACAGGTGGAGCAATGCCCGGGCACAGTTGGTGCTTGTAAATGTCTATGCAGATGAAATAACTGAGGCAACTTCAGAGGTGCAGTTCAAGTTCTTTTACTCACAGTTCTTGTCAGGGCAGGCAGAACCCTTGGACTGCTGGGACCGCTGTCAGGGACCTCCGTCTTCTGGGTGATTCAGAGTGAGAAATCCGGTACCCTCTCTCTTAGTGTCTCTTTCTCGGCTGTCTTCACTAGCCTTGCCTTAGTTAGATGGACTTTGGCTTGGCCTCCATTACCGCCTCCAGGCTGGGTGGTCACCTGTCGGCTGATTACCCCTTTTCTGAAGGTCTGCTCTGGGTTCTGGCCCTGGGAGCTTGCAAGTCCCTGGGCCTCGGTTTTTACTGTCTGGAGATTGTCTTTTCACTCCTCCAGTTTCTAGGGACCGTCCCCTGTCGCAGCTAATCACTCCACCGATGTCACTGTGGACCAGGCCACCGCAGCCTGCAGCTACTCGTAGCGCCTCTGGGCCCTCGGCTTCGGTACCCAACAAGGACTGCTCGTGGTACCTACAGGACTACCCGCGGCCCTGCGACCCCTTCTGTCTCTGCGTGGTGTCACCTGGACCTCTGGGTCCCAGGTTCTTCACCAGGAAGCGTCTCCTTCAGTTCCTCTGCTCCTGACTGACTTGGAGCCTTTCTTTCCTTCTTTCTTTCTTTCCTCCTTGCCTGCCTCCAGCAGGCCTCCTCCTCCCTCCTTGCTCTCGTTCTTCTTCTCCAACTACATGCTGGCTCCTCACTCTTTCACTCCCTGAGGTAAACTGAAACTAACTTGACCTTCCTTTCTCTATCTGCTCTCTGGTGGCTCCTCCCACCCCCCCAGTTGCTAAGCTACCACCCTATGGGAGCAGGGATGGGTCTTACAGCCCCTCTCAGCATGCAGCATGGGAGGGTTGCCTGCCACTTTCCCTGGTCCCAGTATGTACCTAACAATGGGTGTAGTGTGGATTTACCAGGGGACCGGAGTTCACTCTCTTCCTCTCCCAGAATGGGGCATCACACCGCTGATGGGGTGCAATGACCTGTGGCGACGGAAGCCTCAGGGGCGCCACATTAGGTTGCAGACGGTGGTATGGGACTGGAGGAGTTGGAGACCTGTCCGCAGGGTATTGGAGAAGGGTGCCCAGACTTAGTTTTGGAGAAAGGTCGGCACCGGAAAGTCCAGTAATCGGACCGGTACCGAGCACGGCAGGGTTCAGGACCCTACATCAGGGAGTAGCTTCACGCAACCTGGTAATTCACCTGTGGAGGATAGTCTCTTTATGAACTTCCCCAAGAGCTCAGAGATCAAAGGCATCAACACAACGAAGGGGATAGGGCTTTCCAGCCTATGCAGCCACTGAAATCCCAAGTGTCAGCCATTGAGAGCACAGCTTCCCTATTTAAATGTAAGCTGTAGAGGGAGAGAAAAAGCGCAATAGGGTCTTACCCGATTTTACAGGGCAAAAGGAAAAGAGCAATGCACTCACCTGGCTGGGTTGTGCCAGTCACAACCCCTTTCAAGACGTGGATGAGTGCTTGGGTGGTTCAGCAGCGGCCCCGTGTCAGAGCAAAGGTATCAAAGTGAAGACTGGAGAAAACGGGTTAAATGCCGCGCTAGAAAACCACGAGCATGGATATAAATAAATTGTCCTTTTATTTAGATCATTCCAACGCGTTTCGGAGACTCATCTGCCTCCTTCCTCAGGGAAAAGAATCTTACAGGCAATGAGGAGTTACCCTTATAAAGCAGCGTACAGACAAGAACAACGCCATCTCACCCCACCCCATCTCCCCGGGTACTCCCATCAGCAGCAGCGGTGTCGCTGGCAGGGAGGTGACTGAGCACGTCAGGGAAGGCTGCCCGAGGGTGCAGTGATGGTGGATGCAGCTGCTTGGATGGCTTGTGTATCTACTGTGAACAGCTTAGCAATGGTGGCATATCTGGGTAGCTTAACTCTTTCCTCTCTGCAATTCATCACTCTCACAGGAACTCTCCCCTTCCGGACATCAACCATCGATGAGGGTTGGTGACACCGCCGCTGCCTTGGTATGGGACGCCTGGGGCTGATGGAGCTGGACAGCAAGGTGGAATCCCCTCCACGGGTAGGGGAGGTGTAGTCCCAGGGCCCAGAGGATAGTGCGGGATTGCAGGGAGCAGTCTTTAGAAATGGACTGGATGATACCGGTGTACTCACTGTGGTAATACATCACACAAAGTCCATGTGGTAAACCAAGGCCGGATACCAGGAGCCTCTGGAGGGGTGTGCTGGTCCCGCACATGGGTTGACAGAGCAGGGGCCCTTCCTCCTGCACTTGTAGTTTCTTGTGTGTTGACTTAACCCACATGAAACGGGAGAAATCCGCTCTCCAGTCTTTTGTGTAGTGTGGGAGCCGTTGCCTGCAAAATCTGACCCTTGGGATCTCTGAGGGTTCTGGCGGACACCCTATCCCCCGCGTTGGGCTTCCGTTTCGCTCTCTGGAATACTTCTGGGACAAAGTCTGGAGCCTTGTCCCCTGCTGGCTGATTAATAAGGGGATTGCAACCTTCCTTGTCCTAGGGTCCAGGTACCCCGACTGTGCACGGCTTCCGGACCGGATTCCTGCTGTCGGCACCGGCGGGCTACAACCCTGCCCCGGTCCACTTTAGGTCTCCCGCGACTGGATCTCCGTCGCCTGTGGCCCTGCTCTGCCATCGGCCACTTAGTCAGCTCAGGTAGTCCGGCAGTCCAGGGGCTCCAACTCCTGACCACCACTTCACACTCCTCTCCACTCCACTGTCTAGACTAACTGACGTGTTCCCTCCCCTGGCACCTCAGGACCCCTGAGTGGGCGCTCCCATCCACCTGGTCCCGCCCACTGGTGTGTCCCTATTGTCCCAGGGGGGTGACTAGGCTTTTGTGGCTGGTGTTACCTATGTGTGGGGTGTTGGTGGAATTCCAAGGAGAGGGTGATTCCTGTACCCAGGAGGGGGTACAGTCATCTGTGACTACCTGGTTTTGCCAGGGCGTCACAGCGGTACTTCCCTTACCGTGAACCATGGGTGGCGTCACGAACTCTCCCTTGTAAATATTCCCCCCCTTTACATTTCGAAGTGGCCGCAAGCCCCCGGGTCCGGAGACCCTTGATCCACAGCAACCTCGGATCCGAGCAGTTCGACTGCTGCAGGGGCGGCACACATGCACATGTTGCCACCAATCCACCATGTCTCTTCCTCTCTGTAGTGTTAAAGGGGCAATCGGGGATGTGCATAAATGTCTCTGCAAAAAAAATCATTCTTTGTAACAGAATAGGGGTAGGGAGGTACATGACATTGTTTAGATGTTGTAGGTCCTGCAGTGGTCAAAAGTAAACAAAGTATGGTGCTGGGTCACCGCACTCCATGCACTATTTAGTAGACCTTCTCGGGTATAGCAGCTCAGATCCCAATGAAGCGCATTGGAATGGAATTAATTACTCAAAAATGGTCTTAAGAAGTGTATGGAGCTGTTGTATTCTGGCTCCATATACTGTTTACTTTTGACCACGGTGAGATCTGGAATCAGCCAAATGGTGGGGTGGGGTTGTCAACTGCTGGACCCCTACTAGTTATAGTGATCCTGAGGATGGGTCATCAGTATATAATTCCTGAACAGCCCTTTAAAATTGACTATATTAAAACACCATATATCCTATATCAGTGGCAGTAACACAATAATACTGATAACAGTGCCAGCCACACATTCCTCTATCAGTAGTGCCAGCCAACCTCTACTCTATGATATGAAAGATGGATTAAAGCAAAGAGCAGGGCACTAACATGTATCTTCATTCACAATATGATGATCTGTTCTGGCATGGGGGAATGGAGAATGCAGCCACCATTTAATGACATCACCCCTCTCTCCACATTAAATGTGACACAAAGATGTGCCTCTTTATTACTATACAGATTGACATGTCTCTAGCTTGGCGGTTGAGCAATGCACAAAAAGATATAAAGGGCCACATGTGTCCCCAGGTTGCAGGTTTGACTCTAAGATGTCGATCTATGTAATCATCTGCAGAAAGCGTTGTGGGGAAAAATGTTTATTAAGGACAGTTATTCCAAAAATTAGGTCAGTATGCTAAATCTACACAATATGTAATGAATAATAATTATTTTCTTCTTTTTTAGGAAAATTGATAAATTCAGGAGAAATGTAATAAGCCAACAAGAATTCCGAGCAGCAATTGAGAGCAGGTATTATTATTTAAAAGGTCAAACACTGTAAGTGCCATATATGCTACTATGCGAGTATGTTCTCCCAATGACCTGAATCTCCTGACATATACTTAGAGGTCGACACTGGCAGAAGAGGGTCCCTGTGCAAGAACAGTATTTGTGCCCTTTACTGTCCAAGTGTTCATAATATTTCACCCTTTTATATGATGCTTTGGAGGTGTAAGTCTGCCTCTTTACCTTTTATACCCCTGGGCAGCTGCTCAGGTTGCACCAATGGTGTGTCCACCTCTGCATTTACTGTACAGTTTTTATGATGTCTCCTTGCAGACTGAAATTTGTGGCATGCTCCACGTGTGATGTGTTGCATAAATGTTCCTTCCAAGAAAGATTTTTTTTATCAATAATAGTTGTGTAATATAGCGCCCAGTGGCGCAACTAAAGTGCGATGGGCCCCAGGTGCGAAATGTGGACCTGGGCCCCCCACACATTGGTCATATGTGTGGTCCCCTGTAGAATTCTAAATCCTATAAAGACATATGAATTGCCCCTCCTCCTCCTTCATTATGTAGTATTGTCCCCCATCCTGGCATACATGTTCCCCATCCTGGCATACATGTTCCCTATCCTGGTATACATGATCCCCATCCTGGTATATATGTTCCTCATTCTGGTATATATGAGCCACATCCTGCTATATACGTATGCCTGCCATCCTAGTAAATATATACCCCATCCTGGTATCTATGTCCCCCATCCTGAGCCCATCCTGGTATATATGTCCTCATACTGGACCCATCCTGGTAAAAATGTTGCTTATCCTGAGCCCATACTAGTGTACACGTTCCCCCTTCTTGTATTTAATGTCCCCCATACTGGTATTTATGATCCCCATCCTGATATATATCTCCTCATCATAGTATAGAGGTCCCCATCCTGGTATATACTGTATGTCTCCCATCCTGGTATATATGTCCCCTATCCTGGAATGTATGTCCTCATCCTATTAGGTATGTCCTCATCCTGGGCCCCATCTTGGTATATACACTGTGTGTAGAATTATTAGGCAATTGAGTATTTTGATCACATGATACTTTTTATACATGTTGTAATACTCCAAGCTGTATAGGCTTGAGGGCCAACTACCAATTAAGTAAATCAGGTGATGTGCATCTCTGTAATGAGGAGGGGTGTGGTGTAATGACATCAACATTCTATATAAGGTGTGCTTAATTATTAGGCAACTTCCTTTCCTTTGGCAAAATGGGTCAGAAGAGAGATTTGACAGCCTCTGAAAAGTCCAAAATTGTGAGATGTCTCGCAGAGGGATGCAGCAGTCTTGAAATTGCCAAACTTTTGAAGCGTGATTACCGAACAATCGTTTCATGGCAAATAGCCAACAGGGTCACAAGAAGTATCAAAAAGCACAAGGTCTGCCATACTCTGGGACATGGCCAAGGTAAGGAAGGCTGAAAAACGACCATCTTTGAACAAGAAAAATAAGATAAAATGTCAAGACTGGGCCAAGAAATATCTTAAGACTGATTTTTCAAAGGTTTTATGGACTGATGAAATGAGAGTGACTCTTGATGGGCCAGATGGATGGGCCAGAGGCTGGATCAGTAAAGGGCAGAGAGCTCCATTCCGACACAGATGCCAGCAAGGTGGAGGTGGGGTACTGGTATGAGCTGGTATCATCAAAGATGAACTTGTGGGGCCTTTTCGGGTTGAGGATGGAGTGAAGCTCAACTCCCAGACCTACTGCCAGTTTCTGGAAGACAACTTCTTCAAGCAGTGGTATAGGAAGAAGTCGGTATCGTTCAAGAAAAACATGATTTTCATGCAGGACAATGCTCCATCACATGCATCCAAATAGTCCACAGTGTGGCTGGCCAGTAAAGGTCTAAAAGATGAAAAAATAATGACATGGCCCCCTTGTTCACCTGATCTGAACCCCATAGAGAACCTGTGGTCCCTCATAAAATGTAAGATCTACATGGAGGGAAAACAGTACACCTCTCGAAACAGTGTCTGGTAGGCTGTGGTGGCTGCTGCACGCAACGTTGACTGTAAACAGATCAAGCAACTGACAGAATCTATGGATGGTAGGCTGTTGAGTGTCAGCATAAAGAAAGGTGGCTATATTCGTCACTAATTTTTTTGAGTTTTGTTTTTGCATGTCATAAATGTTTGTTTCTAAATTTTGTGCAGTTATATTAGTTTACCTGGTGAAAATAAACAAGTGAGATGGAAATATATTTGGTTTTTATTAAGTTGCCTAATAATTCTGCACAGTAATAGTTACCTGCACAGATATCCTCCTAAGATAGCCAAATCTAAAAACAAAACACTCCAACTTCCAAAAATATTAAGCTTTGATATTTGTGAGTCTTTTATTTCGATTGAGAATATAGTTGTTGAACATAATAAAAAAAAAATCCTCTAAAATACAACTTGCCTAATAATTATGCACACAGTGTATGGTCTCTATCCTGGTAGATATGGTCGTTATCATAGTATATATGGTCCCCTACCTGGTATATATGGTCCTCGTCCTGGTAAATATGTCACCATCCTGGTATACATTGTCACCATCATGGTATACATGGGCCCATTCTGTGGTGAGTCAAAAAAGGAATCCAACATCATTGTCCTGGAAGTATATACAAGGATGGCTCCCATGCTGGTATATATGTCCCTAGCCTGGTGTGCATGATCCCCATCCTGATATACACGGTATATACAGTATGGTCCTGCCCTTTCATATATGGTCATCATCCTGCTTTATATGGCCTCCATCCCGGTATACATGGGCCAAATCCTGGTATATATGGTCCTCCTTCTGATATATGGTCCTCCTCCTAGTGTATATGGTCCAGGACTGTTTCTAATGCATAATTAAAAAAACCTCAAGCAAATATTTTTTTCACCTCCCCTCCGCACCCATATCTCCTGGTGTTTTCTGTAACCAGAGCTCAGTACGTATCATGGCGCATGACTGTCACTGTCATGCCCTGTACCTAGTCACAGAATGGACGTCAGCTGCCAGCCACTATTTTCCTGGCAGCGTGTATCGAAGTGCAGGGACCCGGCGGGTCTCTGTGCCATGATACATTTCAGCTGCATGTGCGTCCTCAGACGCACATTCAACTGAAGTAGGCACTGGGTTCATCAGGCTCCTGTACTCCTGGGTCCAGTCGCCACCTCTGCGACCGCGATAGTTACACACTTGATAGTACCTTACAGCGGGCATATAGAAACTGTGTGCCATCTTACAGGCTCAATGCCCATGGCTCATAGTACCAATGATATTGACCAGCAGTAAGATTGTCTTTGGAGTTGGATTCTTTTTTTTTTTACCGATTTAAATAATTCACTGAGTGTGTTCTAAACTAGTGAAGGTACAGGATACAGGAGGAGGTGCTGAGGCCCAGCACTTTCTTGTTCTTGGGTTTTTGGCTCCACGATAAGACATTGATGAATTCACAACTTCCTATATATTACTTGAATTTACCTGCAGCTTTTTCAAATATGGAGCTATAATTGATCATGTTACAATGGAGCAGACAACTTGCTATCTATAATTGAGCTCTGCTTTTCCCTTAGTAAATTGTGCTGAGCCATCTTGTGCCACTGCCTGTATTCTCCTTGTGTCATAGTTACCAAAAACAATGACGATTAATAAACTCACTTCACAGATTTTTTTCAGCATAAAAGAGTCTCGGCACTTCCTGGCTCCTGACAGTCTCTGCTGGCCTGCTATGGCTGATGCTTCTCTATTTTGATTTCTGCCACTGTTCTGGCCTTGTTGCTTCTTCAGGTCCCCAGTGATCAGGCGCCACCTTGTATCACTCAGCTGCTGACACTAATGCAGTACCCACAGTTCTGGCCTTGTTGCTTCTTCAGGTCCCCAGTGATCAGGCGCCACCTTGTATCACTCAGCTGCTGACACTAATGCAGTACCCACAGTTCTGGCCTTGTTGCTTCTTCAGGTCCCCAGTGATCAGATGCCACCTTGTATCACTCAGCTGCTGACACTAATGCAGTACCCACAGTTCTGGCCTTGTTGCTTCTTCAGGTCCCCAGTGATCAGGCGCCACCTTGTATCACTCAGCTGCTGACACTAATGCAGTACCCACAGTTCTGGCCTTGTTGCTTCTTCAGGTCCCCAGTGATCAGGCGCCACCTTGTATCACTGAGCTGCTGACACTAATGCAGTACCCACAGTTCTGGCCTTGTTGCTTCTTCAGGTCCCCAGTGATCAGGCGCCACCTTGTATCACTCAGCTGCTGACACTAATGCAGTACCCACAGTTCATAGCCCAGAATCAGTTTATGGGATTTCACCTGGAAATGACGAACCTGCTGCTCAAATCTCCCATCTTTCCTCCTTAAAGAATGTTGGGGTCATTGATGCTTCCTGCTTCCACTTCCTCCTGCATTTCCTCTCTGTCACGCCTAAACTTAACAGTCACTATCACATCTAGCATGTTGCGCCCATTTACCCATCATTCAGCCAACTTTTTTGTTTCATAATAGTCTGTTAACCCATTTTTGACTGAGGGAGCATACGGCACTCTTTGTACATTAACAAATTTGTATATTTATATCGTGTGAGAATGGGGAGGACGGGATGAGGCCTCTTTCTTTCCCTTATAAACTGATGATAAAATACTAGACTGTCTATTCAGATATCATTTACTATTTTTACTATTCAGTATATTAGTAAATTATTTGTCAGCACTCTAGAAAACACATTGGCCAACATGAATTTCAGTTTACACCAAATTGTGGTGTAAACTGTAAACTCGTAATCATGGTGAATATTTACACTAAAATGCAAATTTTCTCTCCTTCATTAGATTTGAACAGTGCCTGCATAATTTGGCCTGGTTTGCAGGGATTACATTTTGAATAAATGTTGTAAGGCGGATGCAAATTCTGGCACTAATCTACAACTGTTCAGGCATGAATTTTATTTTCTGACTTTCAGACAGTACAAATGGACCAAATTTAGTAATAGGAGAACAACTTTTAAAGCACCACTCCAGCAGGGTTTTTTTCACTGCTGCAGTGGTGCTTTAAATCTAGTCCCCTGCTCCAGTCTCATACTCACCCTTTTGCATCTCCATTAGTTTTTTTGGCTCTGCTCCAGTTTTGTGTCACCATCTTGTGCCCATAACTTCTAACTGTCTAAAAGTCAGAAGTTGCGTCACAAGCTCTGAATAAAGTCTATGAGAGCCAGAACGATGTTAGAATGAGGCTCTCATAGACTTGTACTGAGTAGTGACCTCTGGCATGCTCTATGAAGCACTGGAGCTGCTTGTAGGTCACAAATTGCTGAAGACCGACCGGAACGGCGCAGATTACAGATGAAGACTGCGGCAGGTGAGTATGAGAGAGGGGGAAGGGGACTTATATTTAAAGCATGAATTCAGTGGTGAAATAAAAAAAATAAAAAGGTTGAGTAGTGCTTTAAAAAATTTGGAGTAATTCACTCTAACAGCTACTTTTAATAAATGTGGGACATTATCCCAGTGAGTTAGGATTCCCTGTTCCCTATACTTGATGGGGGGAATCTTAATTGGGTTGTTTATTTAAGGTAAATTTCTCCTTTGGCTGCAATTTTCTATAAAGAAAAACCCCCCCAAAAACGCACTGTTCCCCGTGTTACACTGGTATCTCTACTGTTGTTCCCGGTGTCTGGTATTGGCTGCAATGCTGACATCACATCGACAGTGCAGCAGGCAATGAGTGATTGCCAATGCCAGATACCTAGAAATTCTGCGTAGATTTGCCGGTGTAACCCAGGGAAAGTGAGTACAGCATGGTTTTGTTTAATTATAGCAAACTGCAGCCAGGGGAAAAATGTATTTGAAAGGGAACAACCCCTTTTGGTTTACATATCCAGAAGTTGTTTGTATACGCACAGAAACAAAACTCAATGGAATTTATCATTCTATTTACTGTACAGCTGATTTTGGAGCAATTGCACAGATCAAAATTGCAAGTGTAAATTTGAAAAAAAAAACTAAAGCAACAAATTTGTGTAATGATTTTAAACATTTATTTACTCCCATTAAAATTTGTCTTGTAAAAATATCATACAAGTAAAGGGGGCTTTACACGCTGCAACATGGCTACTGATATATCGTCGGGGTCACGTCGTTAGTGACGCACATCCGGCGCCAGTAGCGACATCACAGCGTGTGACACCAAGGAGCGGCGATCAACGATCTCAAAATCATTCAAAAATGTTGATCGTTGACACGTCACTCCTTTTCTTAATATCGCTGCTGCCACATTTACGATGTTGTTCGTCGTTCCTGCGGAAGCACGCATCGCTATGTGTGACACCGCGGGAGCGACGAACATCTCCTTACCTGCGTCCACCGGCAATGCGGAACGAAGGAGGTGGGCGGGATGTTACGTCCCGCTCATCTCTGTCCCTCTGCTTCTATTGTCCGGCCATTTAGTGATGCCGCAGTGACGTCGCTATGACGCCGAATGCACCTCCTCCTTGAGGGAGGAATTATTCGGCGGCCACAGCGACGTCACTGACAAGGTATGTGCGTGTGACGCTGCCGTAGCGATAATGTTTGCTACAGCAGCGAGCACCAAATGTCGCACAAACGACGGGGGCGGGTGCTATTGCGCTTGACATCGCTAGCTATCACTACCGATGTCACAGCGTGTAAAGCACCCCTAAGAATCATGTCAGAACTTTCTGCACCTTTAACCCTTTTGTGCCAGAGCCTATTTTTACCTTCATGACCGGGACAATTTTTTCATTTCTGACCAGTCATTTGACAGGTTATAACTCTGGAACATTTCAGTGCATCCCAGTGATTCTGAGACTGTGGTTTTTTTCATGACATTCTATTTCATGATAGTGGTAAAATGAAGACTATCTTTTATGCTTAATTGTTAAAATAACAGAAATCTGGTGAAAATTTTGCAATTTTTAAATTTTTAATTTTTATACCCTTAAAACCATACAGTCATGTCACAAAAAATAATTAATAAATAACATTCCCCACATGTCTACTTGACATCAGCGTACTTTTTGAAACATTACTTTATTTTTTTGTTAGGAAATTAGAAGGATTTAAAGCAGGGGTGTGGAACCTTATTACTGCTGGGGGCCATATTGCAATTTCTACCAACCTTCAGGGGCCGCACCAAATTATGAATGTGAAAATTACCCTGCTATACTTGGTCAAACACTTAATTAACTCACCCCTACTGTGGCTGCCGGAGCGGCTTCTCTTTGGTGCGGCTGTGATGTTTGATGATACTAATCATGTTTCTTCTCACAACTGCTTTTCCAGGTTTGTTTCGGTCTGGAGCGCAGTCAACTCTTTGTGATAATAAGATTGGTAAATCATATACATCACATAGCAGATGCTGTATATACATCACAGGAGACACTGGAGGCACGTACATCACTGAAAGGGCTGGGGGCATATACATCACATAGGAGACGCTGGGACTGACGTATATACATCAGATAGGAGACGCTTAGACTGCTGTATATACATCACAGGATACATTGGGGGCAAATACATCACATGAGGGGCTGGGGACATATATATGACCCCAGCCCATCCTATGATGTATATATGCCCCCAGCCCCTCTTGTAATGTCAATGCCCTCAGCCCCTCCTGTGTTCTGTATATCCCCAGTGTCACCTGTGATGTGTATGACCTCAGCACTTTTTGTGATGTATATTTCCCCAGCATCTCCAATGTGATGTATAAGTCGCAGGAGACGCTGGGGCATACACATCACAGGAGACGCTGGAGGAAAACACAACCCAAGAGGGGCTGGGGTGTATACACAACACAAGAGGGGCTGAGGGCGTACACAACGCAAGAGGGGCTGGGGGGCGTACACAATGCAAGAGGGGCTGAGGGCACAAACATCACAAGAGGGACTGGGCCACAGACCTCACTGGAGGGGGACAGAAACCTCACTGGGGGGACAGAGACCTCACTGAGGGGGGGCAGAGACCTCACTGGGGGGAGGGGGCAGAGACCTCACTGGGGGGGCAGAGACCTCACCTCACTGGGGGGGGCAGAGACCTCACTGGGGGGACTGGGGGCATGGACAGCACTTTCAGAGCACAGACATCACTAGGGGAACACAACACTGGGGATGATACACAGCATTGGGAGGGCACACGGCACGGGGGGGGGGCGGGACTGCACACAGCACTTGCAGAGCCCTGACATCACTGGGGGGGGCAAAAACCTGGGGTGATACACAGCATGGGTGGGGGGGGACACAGCACTGAGCATTGCACACAACTCTGAAGGAGTGGTACACAGAACTGGAAGGCACTAAAGCACTGGACGGGGCACAGATGGCAGGCGCCGGACACAGTGCTGGAGTGCAGGCGTCGGACACAGCACCGAAAGGCAGAGTGGCGGGTATACCGCTCTGGAGAGCAGAGGAGCAGGTACAGTTCTCCGGAAAGCAAAGGGGCGGGTGCAGCGCTCCGGAGAGCAGAGGGGCGGGTACAGCGCTCCAGAGACCAGAGGGGCGGGTACAGCGCTCCGGAGAGCAGAGGGGCGGGCACAACTCTCCGGAGAGCAGAGGGGCGGGCACGCCGCTCCGGAGAGCAGAGGGGAAGGCACACCGCTCCGGAGAGCAGAGAGGCAGGCACACTGCTCCTTAAGGCAGAGGGCCAGGTACACACCGCTGAGCACGCTAACACTTGACAGCGGCGCATGTGGTGATTTAAAGGGCCGGCAGCCTACGAGACCGCAACGGTGGCCCCAGTACTGCAGCCTCCAGGAGTCTGCCCAAGGGCCACATAAAAGGTCATCGTGGGCCTTATGCGGCCAACGGGCAGGAGGTTCCCCATCCCTGGTTTAAAATTTATCAGCAATTTCTCATTTTCCCAACAAAATTTACAAAACCATTTTGAGAGGTCTTGGTTTTTAGAAAAAATATTTTTTGGGGGGCATTGCTGTATTCTCAAAGCTGTAACTTTTTAATTTTTCTGTTAATGGAGCTGTGTGGCAGTTTGTTTTTGCGTTGTCACGGTGGAATGGCTTTAAACTGTTTTTTTTTTTATAAAAAACAGTGTTCACTAACAAACCAATGTTATTTATGTGTTTTTTTAATTTTTAACTATTTTTTACAGCACTGTATATGCTTGTTTTGTTTTTATGTTAGGTTTTGTCAAATAGAATAATTTCAGAACTTTTTCCACATTTCTGCCCTGTGCGCACACTGCGTTTTTTGCCGCGGATTTGCCGCAATTTTTGAAGCAGAAAAGGTGCGGTTTTTGTTCATAACCTTTCTGCAGTCCTTCCCCAGCAAAATCTATGGGAAATCCAAAATGCTGTGCACACACTGCGTTTTTTTTCCTATAGGTTTTGCTGCCGAATTTCTGCAGCAAAAAAGAAGTAGCATGTCACTTCTTTTCCGCAGGTACCTGCGTTTTTGCCACAGATAATGGTAAAAAAACGCAGGGACCAACCCGTGGAAAAACTGCCGGAAATCCGCACCAAAACCGCAACAAACCGCGTTAAATGCTTTGAGAAACAAACTGGACCTTTTAGTGTATCTGTGTTGTAGACTGCATCCAAAGCTATTAATTACCATGTTTCCCTGAAACTAAGAAAGTGTCTTATAATATTTTTTTTCGTTCAAAAAATAGTTGAGGGCTTATTTTCATGGAATGTCTTATTTTTACCATAAACAAAAATATACGGTATATCTATTCTTGAATAAAAAAAAAAAATCAAACATTTATTGAAATCACATTCTGGAACATCTTCATAACTCTCCAAAACCTGAATTCCATCATGAATTTCTTGAGATTCTATTTCCTTTTCCATGTCCAATCATCCACATTAACCAGTATTCATGATCAAAAATCAAAATGTGTTCAGGCAGCTACCAGGAAATATGTGAAAAATTAAAAAATACCTGTTCTCAAATTATATACTGTATAGCCATGAATAAATTGTAAAGGTATATCTTTATTATCTGTATCAAATATCACAAAAGGTTAAAAACAAGAGGAGTACTTTCTTTAGAGGGTGTCTGCTTTCCTTGAAGAAGGGTCTACTGTATCTGTCTTGCTGTATTCTATTTACTTTTTTAGGCTGCATTCCCATGTCCTGTAATAATACCATTTTTGGATCCATTTGGAAAATGTAAAAACAGATCTGTTAACCGATTGCACCAACAGATTGCAACCGTTAACTGATCCGTTATGATTAAAGTTAATGGTTCCATTAACGGATCTGTTATTGTCTTATATTGCTAGCTAGTGAGATACATTGCTAGGTAGATAAAATAGCCAGCTAGCTAGATACATAGCTAGATAGATAGATAGATAGATATATAGATAGATAGATAGATAGATAGATAGATAGATAAATAGAACAGCTAGATAGAACAGATAGATCAGATAGATACAGGGATGGATGGATAGACAGAACAGATAGAATAGATTGATAGAGGGAAAGATAGCTAGATAGCTTGTACAGCCGTTAGCTAAATTAAAAATTAAAAATGACATGGGGCTCCCTCAATTTTCTTAACCAGCACAAGTACAACAGCAGTTGCAGGATGCAAGCCTCAGCTGCCCCTTGGCTGGTTATCCAAAATAGAGGGGATCTGACGCTTATTTTTTAAATTATGTGAATAAATAATTTTAAAAAATTGCATGGGGTCCCCTCCATTTTTCCAAAAGCAGCCAAGGGACAGCAGACAACTGGAGGCTGATATTATTAGGGTGGCAAGGGCCATGGTTATTTGGCCGTTCCTAGCCTAACAATAGCAGCCTGCAGCCACCTCAGAAGTGGCGCATCCATCAGATGGATTGGCAAACGGGGTAATACATGTGGTTGAACCAGCTGTGAATTGCCAGCTGGCATCAGCCCTGGTATTAGTAATGGATGGGCATCTAGCAGACACCCCCATTACTAATGCCAATTGTAGTTAAAAGAAAAAAAAATTCCCTTGGCTGGTTTTGGAGAAATGGGGGGGACCCCACGCCATTTTTTAAAGTTATTTATTCAAGTAATTTAAAAAATAAGTGCGGAATCCCCTCTATTTTGAATAACCAACCAAGGGACAGCTGAGGGTTGCAGCTCGCAGCTGCTGCTGTACCTGTGCTGGATCTGAAAATTGGGGGGAACATCATTTTTTTTCTAAAACTAATTTTTAATTCTGCTAAATGGCTGTCCAAACTCTCTCTCTCTCTATTGATCTATCCTATCTACTATGTATTCTATCTATTTTATCTATCTAGCTATTCATCTGTTTATCTATCTTTCTATTCATTCTATCTATATCTAGCTACCTAACTATCCTATCAATTAACCTATCCTGTTCTATTCTATCCTATCCTATTTTATTTTATTGTATTGTATTTTATTTATCTATAATTTATGGGCAATGAATCTGTTATGGCATAATGGGAGTCTATGGGCAACGGATCCATTAACGGAGGGGCTAACGGATGCATTCCTAACGGATCCGTTGCTCATTGACTTCCATTATACACTAACGGATCTGTTAGATATCCGTATTTGGATCCGTTGGGAAAAAGTCCTGCAAGCAGAATTTTTGGTACGTTTTTAACACCGGAACATGTAATGGATTTCCTCTAATTGAGGACACATTTTGGACCATCCGTTAACAGATCCGTCACCATTAAAGTCAATGGGGATTATACCGATCCATTAACAGATCCGTTTTTGCATTTTCCAAACGGATCCCAAAACGGATTGCAACACAGGATAAGGGAACATAGCCTTACATGTATAGAAGTAGCTGCCTGGACATTTTTTTTTCCTGAACTGTAACTATGGCTTGTTATTGGACTATGGCTTATATATCAAGCATACTCCCCAAATCCTGAAAAATTATGCCAGGACCAATTTTTGGGGTAGGCCTTATTTTCAGGTAAACAGTGTAGTAGGCTCATGTAACGTTCTCTACTGCTTGCTTGGCTATTTTGAAAGTCCTCTTGACTTTAGATGGAGGTGTTGCATATCTTTGGTACGGTAGTCTTGCTTTTCCACTGTTTTATGGTGCTGTATATCCATATAAGTCATTGGTGGGGTTAATCCTTTTAATACACTAAAAAAATTCTATGCTTGGATATTTTCTTGAGTTTTTTGGAGTGTTTTCCTATCTCTATGGTATTCTTTTTGCTAGAAATGCTGCTCATCAGCAACTGGTCTGTCCAGATGTAAGTGTGTTTAGAATACAACATAATGAATTACCATAGGGTAAGGACACACGGCGAGTAAAACGGAGAAAGTGGAATGCGATAAAAAATTGCATTCCACTCGGACAATGTTACTCTGTGGGGTCACTCCCATGAGCGATTTTTTTTCTCAGCCCTAATCGGATCAAGAAAACAATTGCAGCATGCTGCAGGTGGTATCTGGTTTGTTTTCTCTCGCACCCATACAAGTCTATGGGTGCGAGAGAAACATCGCACTGCACTCGCATTACGGCGGAGTGCAGTGCGATATACGCATCAGCTGACAATGGAGCAGGTAGGAATATTAGCCCCTCCTTCTCATCCGCAGCGCCTGCCGTGTCCTCTGCGGCTGTGCTGCGATCGCAGGATGGCATCACAGTGGCATGACACTCGGCTTACACTCCAGCAGAGCGGGAGCCAAGTGTCATGCGATGCACTAGCAGTAGTGCTCGTGCGGACCCAGCCTAATCCTAAAACCAATTCCAGCTCTCCTACTGTGTCAAACTAATGGGAAAAATAATTACACATTCAGTGATTTTATATTTCATATATTAAATTAATATATGAATATTACTATACAGACGTTTTCCTCTATTTTATCATCATCATATCTATCATGTGATTTTATCCCCCCAGTATGACATGTATGACATGTGTGACATGAGAGGTGAGAGTATGACATGTGTGACTTGCATTTCCAAGAACACCAACCTCTATTTCAGCAGATATATTATTGTGTTTAACTCAGTGCTTAATATTTCTAAGTATTCGCACCCCCTCCATCATCATCTTCCCCTGCTGCTCATTTGCCTTCCTCTACACTGTCTCACAACCTCTGTCGTCTTGATTCCCACTATTGTCTCCTAATCCCATCATTGTCTCAATGTTCCATCACTGTCTCCCATTCAGCCGTCATGCATAACAACCATTGTCGAAGTGTGGACGACTGACATAAAAATGAAAGTTTTATAGGGATTCTGTGGTCATTCATAGTAAAGCCTGTTGTATGTTAAGCACATGTCTGACTAGTTCCTAGTTCAGCTGCCCCAATGCCACCAGTGAACAGGGACACCTTGAATATGTATAGATAAAGGAATGAATAGCTGTTGGAGAATGGCATGATTCTCTAGTGGCTGAATCAATAACTCAATTTGAGTTTTCAAAATGCATGCCTTGCATGAATATATATCAAGATACTGTATATATATATATATCACACAAGAACTGACATATGTATGTATACCATCTATCTAATAATGGAGTAGTATCAGCATCTGGAATAACAAGACCTCAAAGTCCACCAGCCAATCATGTTATCAGGATTTCCAACATGATCTGTTGGCAGGGCCGGATTAAGGTTGGTGGGGGCCCCTGGGCAGAGAATCTGGTGGGGGCCCCATAAACGTTAACATTTTTAGCCATAACAGTAGAGCACAAACTGTAGCATTTAGATATAAAACCAATGAACATGTTTCTTACCCTGTTTTGCCACATTCAGATTTACAGTACTACAATACAGATACAGTCCAGGATCACTCACAGCCGTCACTTAGGCCCCTTTCACACGTCAGTGATTCTGGGACGTTTGTGCTTTTTTTTAAACGTACCAGAATCCCTGACATACGCAGACCCATTCTAATGAATGGGTCTGCTCACACTTCAGTGATTTGTCACTGCACGTGTCTCCATGCGGCGTACCCGCATGTGCGTGATTGCTGCACGGAGACATGTCCATTTTTTTCTGGCATCACTGATGTTCCACGGACCACGCAGTGGTGTGGTCCGTGAAACACGTGCCAGAAACAAACGTGCTTTTAAAATAATAAACATTTTAACTCACCCGGAGTCCAGCGATGTCCTCTGCAGCCCGTTCTCCCTGCTCCTTCTGAGCCGGCTGATTACTGTCGCGCATATTCATTATGCGCGACACAGCCGACCCGGAAGCAGCTCCTGCAGGGGTCACCGCCGGCCGGATGCTGCGTCGCGGGAGGATTCAGCACCACGGACAGCGGGAGCGGGCGCAGGTGAGTGAATCTCTAAGTGCAATCACGGGCCACGGAGAACGGAGCCCGGATTGCACTTAGACAACCCACGTGTGCCGTGATTTTCGGCACACGCAGGGACATGTGCGTGTTTTACACACCAGTGAAAAACGTCAGTGTTTTTCACTGACGTGTGAAACGGGCCTTATACACACAGTACAATACAGATACAGTCCAGGATCACTCACAGCCATCACTTATACACACAGTACAATACAGATACAGTCTAGGATCACTCACAGCCATCACATATACACACAGTACAATACAGATACAGTCCAGGATCACTCACAGCCGTCACATATACACACAGTACAATACAGATACAGTCCAGGATCACTCACAGCCGTCACTTATACACAGTACAATACAGATACAGTCCAGCATCACTCACAGCTGTCACTTATACACACAGTATAATACAGATACAGTCCAGGATCACTCACAGCCGTCACTTATACACACAGTACAATACAGATACAGTCCAGGATCACTCACAGCCATCACTTATACATACACACAGTACAATACAGACACAGTCCAGGATCACTCACAGCCGTCACTTATACACAGTACAATACAGATACAGTCCAGCATCACTCACAGCTGTCACTTATACACACAGTATAATACAGATACAGTCCAGGATCACTCACAGCCGTCACTTATACACACAGTACAATACAGATACAGTCCAGGATCACTCACAGCCATCACTTATACATACACACAGTACAATACAGACACAGTCCAGGATCACTCACAGCCGTCACTTATACACACAGTACAATACAGATACAGTCCAGGATCACTCACAGCCATCACTTATACACACAGTACAATACAGATACAGTCCAGGATCACTCACAGCCGTCACTTATACACACAGTACAATACAGATACAGTCCAGGATCACTCACAGCCATCACTTATACACAGAAAGTAGAGTTACTCACATATTTTTAATTGATCCCAATGTTAAGGCAGCCAGGGACGGCTCCAGGTTTTTGTGGTCCCCGGTTGAGTCTCAGTGGGCCCCATCCACACACAGACACGCACATACACATACAGGCATATACGTACATATACATATTTGAAGACAAATTCACAAAAATACATTTAAACAGACAAATATATAAACAGTCATATACACTGACATATATGCACACATAGACGCATTACAGGTGTTTATATGGAGAAGTCACAAGCAGCCTCACTCACCTCTCCCGCTTGTTTCCAGCTCCTCCAGGACATATGGCTGTGTTGCATGATGGCCATCAATAACAGTCATGACTGCACACCATACACACTGACACAGCACTAATGTATATACATCACAGGAGGGGCTGGGGCCTACAATATATACATTACAGGAGGGGCAGGGGGCATAGACATTACTGGGGGGGGCATAGACGTTACTGGAGAGGCAAACAGCTCTGGTGGCGTACACATTACTGGGATGGGTGGCTTAGCGCTCTGGGGGACCCATATAGTTCTGGGGTGCCGCATAGACTGCTCTGATTCATATATACACACACACAGCTCTGCTTCATACACACACACACAGCTCTGCTTCACACCACACATCTTTCTTCAGGTCTGCTTCACACACACACACACACACACACACACACACACACACACAGCTCTGCTTCACACACACACATCTTTCTTCAGCTCTGCTTCGCACACACAGCTCTGCTTCTCACACACACAGCTCTGCTTCACACACACAGCTCTGCTTCACACACACACAGCTCTGCTTCACACCACACATCTTTCTTCAGCTCTGCTTCACACACACACACACACACACACACAGCTCTGCTTCACACACACACACACACACACACACACACACACACACACACAGCTCTGCTTCACACCACACATCTTTCTTCAGCTCTGCTTCACACACACAGCTCTGCTTCACACCACACATCTTTCTTCAGCTCTGCTTCACACACACACACACACACACACACACACACACAGCTCTGCTTCACACACACATCTTTCTTCAGCTCTGCTTCACACACACAGCTCTGCTTCTCACACACACAGCTCTGCTTCACACACACACAGCTCTGCTTCACACACACACAGCTCTGCTTCACACCACACATCTTTCTTCAGCTCTGCTTCACACACACACACACACACACACACAGCTCTGCTTCACACACACACACACACACACACACAGCTCTGCTTCACACCACACATCTTTCTTCAGCTCTGCTTCAAACACACACACAGCTCTGCTTCACACACACACACACACACACACACACAGCTCTGCTTCACACCACACATCTTTCTTCAGCTCTGCTTCACACACACACACACAGCTCTGCTTCACACCACACATCTTTCTTCAGCTCTGCTTCACACACACACACACACACAGCTCTGCTTCACACACACACATCTTTCTTCAGCTCTGCTTCACACACACAGTCTGCTTCTCATACACACAGCTCTGCTTCACACACACACAGCTCTGCTTCACACCACACATCTTTCTTCAGGTCTGCTTCACACACACACACACACACAGCTCTGCTTCACACACACACAGCTCTGCTTCACACCACACATCTTTCTTCAGCTCTGCTTCAAACACACACACAGCTCTGCTTCACACCACACATCTTTCTTCAGCTCTGCTTCACACACACACACAGCTCTGCTTCACACACACACACACACAGCTCTGCTTCACACCACACACAGCTCTGCTTTACACACACACAGCTCTGCTTCACACACACACACACACAGCTCTGCTTCACACACACACACACACACACACACAGCTCTGCTTCACACCACACATCTTTCTTCAGCTCTGCTTCACACACACACACAGCTCTGCTTCACACACACACAGCTCTGCTTCACACACACTCACACACACACACACACACACACACCTCTGCTTCACACCACGCATCTTTCTTCAGCTCTGCTTCACACACACACACAGCTCTGCTTCACACGCACACACACACACACACACACAGCTCTGCTTCACACACACACACACACACACACACACACACACACACACACACAAACACAGCTCTGCTTCACACCACACATCTTTCTTCAGCTCTGCTTCACCCACACAGCTCTGCTTCACACACACTCACACACAGCTCTGCTTCACACCACAGATCTTTCTTCAGCTCTGCCCCTACCTGCTCTGATGCCATCCTCCTGCTGCTCCGGTATAGGCCGCCATCCTCCTGCTGCTGTTCCGGTGCCGCGGCCATCCTCCTGCTCCGGTTAGTCTCCTCTCCTGGCCGTGGCGTGGGTCTTTTCCTCCGCGGCCGCGCGCGTGGGTCTTTTCCTCCACGGCCGCGCGCGTGGGTCTTCTCCTCCGCGGCCGCGCGCGTGGGTCTTCTCCTCCGCGGCCGCGCGCGTGGGTCTTCTCCTCCGCGGCCGCGCGCGTGGGTCTTCTCCTCCGCGGCCGCGCGCGTGGGTCTTCTCCTCCGCGGCCGCGAGCGTGGGTCTTCTCCTCCGCGGCGTCCTGCTGTGACGTCCGCGGCGTCCTGCTGTGACGTCCGCAGCACTGGACGCCGCAGCAGAGCAGGGAGCAGGCACACCTCTGACCCCGGAAGTACAGGCGATGGTACTTCCGAGGTCAATCAGCGTCCTGCGCCCGCAGTCTGTTTTTGCGTCTTAGAGACGCAGATACAAATAAATGTAGGTGTTCCCCCCCCCCCTGAAAACACAGCTGATTTAGACTGTCTTTACGGAGGGGGAGCGGGTGTGAAAAAAAGAAAAAAAATTGCTGACGGGTGGCAAGTATGGCCCTGGTGGTGGGGGCCCCCTTAGAAGCTCTTTTGGTGGGGGCCCCGGGGCTGAAGCCCCGCCTGCCCCGCCTATAGTCCGGCCCTGTCTGTTGGTGGCCCTTGAGGACTGGAGATGGTATACACTGCCATATCTCATTTCCACAGGATAGTTAATGCATGTATACTCAATAGGGGTCAAACCACTTGGTTCTCCACCGAACATAACAACATTCTTATTACCATTACATTCACACAGGTACTACACCTTTAACTAGCATAATTCAGTAGGGCTTAATTGGACACAGTATACACAATAGTGTAACATTTTATGACTAAAAAGGATGAAATATAACTTGGTGGTTGTCAATTATAAAACAAATAGGACACAGCCCTGTGTCTGCGTCCAATAATACAGGACAGCCCTATATTTGTGGCAATGACAAAGCTATTTTTTTGTAATTATTATTTCATATATAAATAAATTATAAAAAAAAAGTGAAATATTACAAAAATTGCAAAAAACCCAAACATGTGTACAATGAAGAAAACCATGATCAATTCCCTCTGTCCACCTACACTATCCAAATTGACTGCTCAGACTTTTTAGAAAAAAGCATAACAGTGGACAAAACGGAGTGTATTTGATGACTTTTTGATATTTCATGTTTTCTGCACCATTTCTGCAGCTATTAGGTAAATTAGGGCGCTTTTTTCATTGCATTTGGTTGCCTTTTTTTACATGTATTTTTATCACATTTTTGACACGGGTTTTTGTCTCTTTGTTACTTCCTGGTGTTTGGCTTTGAGGTATATAGAACAGATATTATACTAGGACCTATCAAATGCAAAAAGATTACATTTGAATTTCAAGAGGAAACAGTTGGAGAAGCCATGGCCGTTATTTGTTTATTTTATTTTTCAGCCCCCTGTGTACACATAAGTTGTTAAGTGCCAATACAGGTAGGAGATAGAATGCTGTTTAACGAGGACCTAGGGCCAGCAAGAGCACTCAGCAAACCCGGACAAGACCAATCGGGGCCAAAAAAAGTTCTATGGGGAACACGCTGCCCAGGTTTCAACTAGCAACATCCGCCTTTTATTTACAGTGTATGTGCACACTCTATTTATGGAGTGGACTCAGGAGCTCAGTTGTGTTACACAGTCAGCAATTGAGTATGGCTGCTGCAATTAGAGCTAGCTTTTGACATTGAAGAAGTTAGAAATGGAGAAAGGTTTATATTCTAACAGCCATTGACTTCTCCAGAACATGATGATGGCATTGTCATGGCAGTCAGGGGGCATTTTGAGGGCCCCCGTGTTTGATGTTTCTGCAAGGCCAGCATTAGGGAGACATAGTGGGCGAATGCTCACCCCCGTAGAGGCCACCAGCATTTACAGCAGAACATACATTTATAATAGCAGTTCTGCAATATCAGTGTGGTTTCCAATGTTGAATGTGCTTCAGGGCCTAGGGTAACATCACAGTGATGTGACCATGATGTCACTACAGGTCTTGTACCATCCAAGAGTTTAAAAGAACTGAATAGGAAATAAACTGGTAAGTTCTCTATAGTGTACAGTTAGGTCCAGAAATATTTGGACAGTGACACAAGTTTTGTTATTTTAGCTGTTTACAAAAACATGTTCAGAAATACAATTATATATATAATATGGGCTGAAAGTGCACACTCCCAGCTGCAATATGAGAGTTTTCACATCCAAATCGGAGAAAGGGTTTAGGAATCATAGCTCTGTAATGCATAGCCTCCTCTTTTTCAAGGGACCAAAAGTAATTGGACAAGGGACTCTAAGGGCTGCAATTAACTCTGAAGGCGTCTTCCTCGTTAACCTGTAATCAATGAAGTAGTTAAAAGGTCTGGGGTTGATTACAGGTGTGTGGTTTTGCATTTGGAAGCTGTTGCTGTGACCAGACAACATGCGGTCTAAGGAACTCTCAATTGAGGTGAAGCAGAACATCCTGAGGCTGAAAAAAAGAAAAAATCCATCAGAGAGATAGCAGACATGCTTGGAGTAGCAAAATCAACAGTCGGGTACATTCTGAGAAAAAAGGAATTGACTGGTGAACTTGGGAACTCAAAAAGGCCTGGGCGTCCACGGATGACAACAGTGGTAGATGATCGCCGCATACTTTCTTTGGTGAAGAAGAGCCCGTTCACAACATCAACTGAAGTCCAGAACACTCTCAGTGAAGTAGGTGTATCTGTCTCTAAGTCAACAGTAAAGAGAAGACTCCATGAAAGTAAATACAAAGGGTTCACATCTAGATGCAAACCATTCATCAATTCCAAAAATAGATAGGCCAGAGTTAAATTTGCTGAAAAACACCTCATGAAGCCAGCTCAGTTCTCGAAAAGTATTCTATGGACAGATGAGACCAAGATCAACCTGTACCAGAATGATGGGAAGAAAAAAGTTTGGAGAAGAAAGGGAACGGCACATGATCCAAGGCACACCACATCCTCTGTAAAACATGGTGGAGGCAACGTGATGGCATGGGCATGCATGGCTTTCAATGGCACTGGGTCACTTGTGTTTATTGATGACATAACAGCAGACAAGAGTAGCCGGATGAATTCTGAAGTGTACCGGGATATAATTTCAGCCCAGATTCAGCCAAATGCCGCAAAGTTGATCGGATGGCGCTTCATAGTACAGATGGACAATGACCCCAAGCATACAGCCAAAGCTACCCAGGAGTTCATGAGTGCAAAAAAGTGGAACATTCTGCAATGGCCAAGTCAATCACCAGATCTTAACCCAATTGAGCATGCATTTCACTTGCTCAAATCCAGACTTAAGACGGAAAGACCCACAAACAAGCAAGACCTGAAGGCTGCGGCTGTAAAGGCCTGGCAAAGCATTAAGAAGGAGGAAACCCAGCGTTTGGTGATGTCCATGGGTTCCAGACTTAAGGCAGTGATTGCCTCCAAAGGATTCGCAACAAAATATTGAAAATAAATATATTTTTTTGGGGTTTGGTTTATTTGTCCAATTACTTTTGACCTCCTAAAATGTGGAGTGTTTGTAAAGAAATGTGTACAATTCCTACAATTTCTATCAGATATTTTTGTTCAAACCTTCAAATTAAACGTTACAATCTGCACTTGAATTCTGTTGTAGAGGTTTCATTTCAAATCCAATGTGGTGGCATGCAGAGCCCAACTCGCGAAAATTGTGTCACTGTCCAAATATTTCTGGACCTAACTGTATGTGTGTATATATGTGCTCTGTTAGATATCCGTATTTGGATCCGTTGGGAAAAAGTCCTGCAAGCAGAATTTTTGGTACGTTTTTAACACCGGAACATGTAATGGATTTCCTCTAATTGAGGACACATTTTGGACCATCCGTTAACAGATCCGTCACCATTAAAGTCAATGGGGATTATACCGATCCATTAACAGATCCGTTTTTGCATTTTCCAAACGGATCCCAAAACGGATTGCAACACAGGATAAGGGAACATAGCCTTACATGTATAGAAGTAGCTGCCTGGACATTTTTTTTTCCTGAACTGTAACTATGGCTTGTTATTGGACTATGGCTTATATATCAAGCATACTCCCCAAATCCTGAAAAATTATGCCAGGACCAATTTTTGGGGTAGGCCTTATTTTCAGGTAAACAGTGTAGTAGGCTCATGTAACGTTCTCTACTGCTTGCTTGGCTATTTTGAAAGTCCTCTTGACTTTAGATGGAGGTGTTGCATATCTTTGGTACGGTAGTCTTGCTTTTCCACTGTTTTATGGTGCTGTATATCCATATAAGTCATTGGTGGGGTTAATCCTTTTAATACACTAAAAAAATTCTATGCTTGGATATTTTCTTGAGTTTTTTGGAGTGTTTTCCTATCTCTATGGTATTCTTTTTGCTAGAAATGCTGCTCATCAGCAACTGGTCTGTCCAGATGTAAGTGTGTTTAGAATACAACATAATGAATTACCATAGGGTAAGGACACACGGCGAGTAAAACGGAGAAAGTGGAATGCGATAAAAAATTGCATTCCACTCGGACAATGTTACTCTGTGGGGTCACTCCCATGAGCGATTTTTTTTCTCAGCCCTAATCGGATCAAGAAAACAATTGCAGCATGCTGCAGGTGGTATCTGGTTTGTTTTCTCTCGCACCCATACAAGTCTATGGGTGCGAGAGAAACATCGCACTGCACTCGCATTACGGCGGAGTGCAGTGCGATATACGCATCAGCTGACAATGGAGCAGGTAGGAATATTAGCCCCTCCTTCTCATCCGCAGCGCCTGCCGTGTCCTCTGCGGCTGTGCTGCGATCGCAGGATGGCATCACAGTGGCATGACACTCGGCTTACACTCCAGCAGAGCGGGAGCCAAGTGTCATGCGATGCACTAGCAGTAGTGCTCGTGCGGACCCAGCCTAATCCTAAAACCAATTCCAGCTCTCCTACTGTGTCAAACTAATGGGAAAAATAATTACACATTCAGTGATTTTATATTTCATATATTAAATTAATATATGAATATTACTATACAGACGTTTTCCTCTATTTTATCATCATCATATCTATCATGTGATTTTATCCCCCCAGTATGACATGTATGACATGTGTGACATGAGAGGTGAGAGTATGACATGTGTGACTTGCATTTCCAAGAACACCAACCTCTATTTCAGCAGATATATTATTGTGTTTAACTCAGTGCTTAATATTTCTAAGTATTCGCACCCCCTCCATCATCATCTTCCCCTGCTGCTCATTTGCCTTCCTCTACACTGTCTCACAACCTCTGTCGTCTTGATTCCCACTATTGTCTCCTAATCCCATCATTGTCTCAATGTTCCATCACTGTCTCCCATTCAGCCGTCATGCATAACAACCATTGTCGAAGTGTGGACGACTGACATAAAAATGAAAGTTTTATAGGGATTCTGTGGTCATTCATAGTAAAGCCTGTTGTATGTTAAGCACATGTCTGACTAGTTCCTAGTTCAGCTGCCCCAATGCCACCAGTGAACAGGGACACCTTGAATATGTATAGATAAAGGAATGAATAGCTGTTGGAGAATGGCATGATTCTCTAGTGGCTGAATCAATAACTCAATTTGAGTTTTCAAAATGCATGCCTTGCATGAATATATATCAAGATACTGTATATATATATATATCACACAAGAACTGACATATGTATGTATACCATCTATCTAATAATGGAGTAGTATCAGCATCTGGAATAACAAGACCTCAAAGTCCACCAGCCAATCATGTTATCAGGATTTCCAACATGATCTGTTGGCAGGGCCGGATTAAGGTTGGTGGGGGCCCCTGGGCAGAGAATCTGGTGGGGGCCCCATAAACGTTAACATTTTTAGCCATAACAGTAGAGCACAAACTGTAGCATTTAGATATAAAACCAATGAACATGTTTCTTACCCTGTTTTGCCACATTCAGATTTACAGTACTACAATACAGATACAGTCCAGGATCACTCACAGCCGTCACTTAGGCCCCTTTCACACGTCAGTGATTCTGGGACGTTTGTGCTTTTTTTTAAACGTACCAGAATCCCTGACATACGCAGACCCATTCTAATGAATGGGTCTGCTCACACTTCAGTGATTTGTCACTGCACGTGTCTCCATGCGGCGTACCCGCATGTGCGTGATTGCTGCACGGAGACATGTCCATTTTTTTCTGGCATCACTGATGTTCCACGGACCACGCAGTGGTGTGGTCCGTGAAACACGTGCCAGAAACAAACGTGCTTTTAAAATAATAAACATTTTAACTCACCCGGAGTCCAGCGATGTCCTCTGCAGCCCGTTCTCCCTGCTCCTTCTGAGCCGGCTGATTACTGTCGCGCATATTCATTATGCGCGACACAGCCGACCCGGAAGCAGCTCCTGCAGGGGTCACCGCCGGCCGGATGCTGCGTCGCGGGAGGATTCAGCACCACGGACAGCGGGAGCGGGCGCAGGTGAGTGAATCTCTAAGTGCAATCACGGGCCACGGAGAACGGAGCCCGGATTGCACTTAGACAACCCACGTGTGCCGTGATTTTCGGCACACGCAGGGACATGTGCGTGTTTTACACACCAGTGAAAAACGTCAGTGTTTTTCACTGACGTGTGAAACGGGCCTTATACACACAGTACAATACAGATACAGTCCAGGATCACTCACAGCCATCACTTATACACACAGTACAATACAGATACAGTCTAGGATCACTCACAGCCATCACATATACACACAGTACAATACAGATACAGTCCAGGATCACTCACAGCCGTCACATATACACACAGTACAATACAGATACAGTCCAGGATCACTCACAGCCGTCACTTATACACAGTACAATACAGATACAGTCCAGCATCACTCACAGCTGTCACTTATACACACAGTATAATACAGATACAGTCCAGGATCACTCACAGCCGTCACTTATACACACAGTACAATACAGATACAGTCCAGGATCACTCACAGCCATCACTTATACATACACACAGTACAATACAGACACAGTCCAGGATCACTCACAGCCGTCACTTATACACAGTACAATACAGATACAGTCCAGCATCACTCACAGCTGTCACTTATACACACAGTATAATACAGATACAGTCCAGGATCACTCACAGCCGTCACTTATACACACAGTACAATACAGATACAGTCCAGGATCACTCACAGCCATCACTTATACATACACACAGTACAATACAGACACAGTCCAGGATCACTCACAGCCGTCACTTATACACACAGTACAATACAGATACAGTCCAGGATCACTCACAGCCATCACTTATACACACAGTACAATACAGATACAGTCCAGGATCACTCACAGCCGTCACTTATACACACAGTACAATACAGATACAGTCCAGGATCACTCACAGCCATCACTTATACACAGAAAGTAGAGTTACTCACATATTTTTAATTGATCCCAATGTTAAGGCAGCCAGGGACGGCTCCAGGTTTTTGTGGTCCCCGGTTGAGTCTCAGTGGGCCCCATCCACACACAGACACGCACATACACATACAGGCATATACGTACATATACATATTTGAAGACAAATTCACAAAAATACATTTAAACAGACAAATATATAAACAGTCATATACACTGACATATATGCACACATAGACGCATTACAGGTGTTTATATGGAGAAGTCACAAGCAGCCTCACTCACCTCTCCCGCTTGTTTCCAGCTCCTCCAGGACATATGGCTGTGTTGCATGATGGCCATCAATAACAGTCATGACTGCACACCATACACACTGACACAGCACTAATGTATATACATCACAGGAGGGGCTGGGGCCTACAATATATACATTACAGGAGGGGCAGGGGGCATAGACATTACTGGGGGGGGCATAGACGTTACTGGAGAGGCAAACAGCTCTGGTGGCGTACACATTACTGGGATGGGTGGCTTAGCGCTCTGGGGGACCCATATAGTTCTGGGGTGCCGCATAGACTGCTCTGATTCATATATACACACACACAGCTCTGCTTCATACACACACACACAGCTCTGCTTCACACCACACATCTTTCTTCAGGTCTGCTTCACACACACACACACACACACACACACACACACAGCTCTGCTTCACACACACACATCTTTCTTCAGCTCTGCTTCGCACACACAGTTCTGCTTCTCACACACACAGCTCTGCTTCACACACACAGCTCTGCTTCACACACACACAGCTCTGCTTCACACCACACATCTTTCTTCAGCTCTGCTTCACACACACACACACACACACACACAGCTCTGCTTCACACACACACACACACACACACACACACACACACACACACACAGCTCTGCTTCACACCACACATCTTTCTTCAGCTCTGCTTCACACACACAGCTCTGCTTCACACCACACATCTTTCTTCAGCTCTGCTTCACACACACACACACACACACACACACACACACACACAGCTCTGCTTCACACACACATCTTTCTTCAGCTCTGCTTCACACACACAGCTCTGCTTCTCACACACACAGCTCTGCTTCACACACACACAGCTCTGCTTCACACACACACAGCTCTGCTTCACACCACACATCTTTCTTCAGCTCTGCTTCACACACACACACACACACACACACAGCTCTGCTTCACACACACACACACACACACACAGCTCTGCTTCACACCACACATCTTTCTTCAGCTCTGCTTCAAACACACACACAGCTCTGCTTCACACACACACACACACACACACACACACAGCTCTGCTTCACACCACACATCTTTCTTCAGCTCTGCTTCACACACACACACACAGCTCTGCTTCACACCACACATCTTTCTTCAGCTCTGCTTCACACACACACACACACACAGCTCTGCTTCACACACACACATCTTTCTTCAGCTCTGCTTCACACACACAGTCTGCTTCTCATACACACAGCTCTGCTTCACACACACACAGCTCTGCTTCACACCACACATCTTTCTTCAGGTCTGCTTCACACACACACACACACACACACAGCTCTGCTTCACACACACACAGCTCTGCTTCACACCACACATCTTTCTTCAACTCTGCTTCAAACACACACACAGCTCTGCTTCACACCACACATCTTTCTTCAGCTCTGCTTCACACACACACACAGCTCTGCTTCACACACACACACACACAGCTCTGCTTCACACCACACACAGCTCTGCTTTACACACACACAGCTCTGCTTCACACACACACACACACAGCTCTGCTTCACACACACACACACACACACACAGCTCTGCTTCACACCACACATCTTTCTTCAGCTCTGCTTCACACACACACACAGCTCTGCTTCACACACACACAGCTCTGCTTCACACACACTCACACACACACACACACACACACACCTCTGCTTCACACCACGCATCTTTCTTCAGCTCTGCTTCACACACACACACAGCTCTGCTTCACACGCACACACACACACACACACACAGCTCTGCTTCACACACACACACACACACACACACACACACACACACACACACACACACACAAACACAGCTCTGCTTCACACCACACATCTTTCTTCAGCTCTGCTTCACCCACACAGCTCTGCTTCACACACACTCACACACAGCTCTGCTTCACACCACAGATCTTTCTTCAGCTCTGCCCCTACCTGCTCTGATGCCATCCTCCTGCTGCTCCGGTATAGGCCGCCATCCTCCTGCTGCTGTTCCGGTGCCGCGGCCATCCTCCTGCTCCGGTTAGTCTCCTCTCCTGGCCGTGGCGTGGGTCTTTTCCTCCGCGGCCGCGCGCGTGGGTCTTTTCCTCCACGGCCGCGCGCGTGGGTCTTCTCCTCCGCGGCCGCGCGCGTGGGTCTTCTCCTCCGCGGCCGCGCGCGTGGGTCTTCTCCTCCGCGGCCGCGCGCGTGGGTCTTCTCCTCCGCGGCCGCGCGCGTGGGTCTTCTCCTCCGCGGCCGCGAGCGTGGGTCTTCTCCTCCGCGGCGTCCTGCTGTGACGTCCGCGGCGTCCTGCTGTGACGTCCGCAGCACTGGACGCCGCAGCAGAGCAGGGAGCAGGCACACCTCTGACCCCGGAAGTACAGGCGATGGTACTTCCGAGGTCAATCAGCGTCCTGCGCCCGCAGTCTGTTTTTGCGTCTTAGAGACGCAGATACAAATAAATGTAGGTGTTCCCCCCCCCCCTGAAAACACAGCTGATTTAGACTGTCTTTACGGAGGGGGAGCGGGTGTGAAAAAAAGAAAAAAAATTGCTGACGGGTGGCAAGTATGGCCCTGGTGGTGGGGGCCCCCTTAGAAGCTCTTTTGGTGGGGGCCCCGGGGCTGAAGCCCCGCCTGCCCCGCCTATAGTCCGGCCCTGTCTGTTGGTGGCCCTTGAGGACTGGAGATGGTATACACTGCCATATCTCATTTCCACAGGATAGTTAATGCATGTATACTCAATAGGGGTCAAACCACTTGGTTCTCCACCGAACATAACAACATTCTTATTACCATTACATTCACACAGGTACTACACCTTTAACTAGCATAATTCAGTAGGGCTTAATTGGACACAGTATACACAATAGTGTAACATTTTATGACTAAAAAGGATGAAATATAACTTGGTGGTTGTCAATTATAAAACAAATAGGACACAGCCCTGTGTCTGCGTCCAATAATACAGGACAGCCCTATATTTGTGGCAATGACAAAGCTATTTTTTTGTAATTATTATTTCATATATAAATAAATTATAAAAAAAAAGTGAAATATTACAAAAATTGCAAAAAACCCAAACATGTGTACAATGAAGAAAACCATGATCAATTCCCTCTGTCCACCTACACTATCCAAATTGACTGCTCAGACTTTTTAGAAAAAAGCATAACAGTGGACAAAACGGAGTGTATTTGATGACTTTTTGATATTTCATGTTTTCTGCACCATTTCTGCAGCTATTAGGTAAATTAGGGCGCTTTTTTCATTGCATTTGGTTGCCTTTTTTTACATGTATTTTTATCACATTTTTGACACGGGTTTTTGTCTCTTTGTTACTTCCTGGTGTTTGGCTTTGAGGTATATAGAACAGATATTATACTAGGACCTATCAAATGCAAAAAGATTACATTTGAATTTCAAGAGGAAACAGTTGGAGAAGCCATGGCCGTTATTTGTTTATTTTATTTTTCAGCCCCCTGTGTACACATAAGTTGTTAAGTGCCAATACAGGTAGGAGATAGAATGCTGTTTAACGAGGACCTAGGGCCAGCAAGAGCACTCAGCAAACCCGGACAAGACCAATCGGGGCCAAAAAAAGTTCTATGGGGAACACGCTGCCCAGGTTTCAACTAGCAACATCCGCCTTTTATTTACAGTGTATGTGCACACTCTATTTATGGAGTGGACTCAGGAGCTCAGTTGTGTTACACAGTCAGCAATTGAGTATGGCTGCTGCAATTAGAGCTAGCTTTTGACATTGAAGAAGTTAGAAATGGAGAAAGGTTTATATTCTAACAGCCATTGACTTCTCCAGAACATGATGATGGCATTGTCATGGCAGTCAGGGGGCATTTTGAGGGCCCCCGTGTTTGATGTTTCTGCAAGGCCAGCATTAGGGAGACATAGTGGGCGAATGCTCACCCCCGTAGAGGCCACCAGCATTTACAGCAGAACATACATTTATAATAGCAGTTCTGCAATATCAGTGTGGTTTCCAATGTTGAATGTGCTTCAGGGCCTAGGGTAACATCACAGTGATGTGACCATGATGTCACTACAGGTCTTGTACCATCCAAGAGTTTAAAAGAACTGAATAGGAAATAAACTGGTAAGTTCTCTATAGTGTACAGTTAGGTCCAGAAATATTTGGACAGTGACACAAGTTTTGTTATTTTAGCTGTTTACAAAAACATGTTCAGAAATACAATTATATATATAATATGGGCTGAAAGTGCACACTCCCAGCTGCAATATGAGAGTTTTCACATCCAAATCGGAGAAAGGGTTTAGGAATCATAGCTCTGTAATGCATAGCCTCCTCTTTTTCAAGGGACCAAAAGTAATTGGACAAGGGACTCTAAGGGCTGCAATTAACTCTGAAGGCGTCTTCCTCGTTAACCTGTAATCAATGAAGTAGTTAAAAGGTCTGGGGTTGATTACAGGTGTGTGGTTTTGCATTTGGAAGCTGTTGCTGTGACCAGACAACATGCGGTCTAAGGAACTCTCAATTGAGGTGAAGCAGAACATCCTGAGGCTGAAAAAAAGAAAAAATCCATCAGAGAGATAGCAGACATGCTTGGAGTAGCAAAATCAACAGTCGGGTACATTCTGAGAAAAAAGGAATTGACTGGTGAACTTGGGAACTCAAAAAGGCCTGGGCGTCCACGGATGACAACAGTGGTAGATGATCGCCGCATACTTTCTTTGGTGAAGAAGAGCCCGTTCACAACATCAACTGAAGTCCAGAACACTCTCAGTGAAGTAGGTGTATCTGTCTCTAAGTCAACAGTAAAGAGAAGACTCCATGAAAGTAAATACAAAGGGTTCACATCTAGATGCAAACCATTCATCAATTCCAAAAATAGATAGGCCAGAGTTAAATTTGCTGAAAAACACCTCATGAAGCCAGCTCAGTTCTCGAAAAGTATTCTATGGACAGATGAGACCAAGATCAACCTGTACCAGAATGATGGGAAGAAAAAAGTTTGGAGAAGAAAGGGAACGGCACATGATCCAAGGCACACCACATCCTCTGTAAAACATGGTGGAGGCAACGTGATGGCATGGGCATGCATGGCTTTCAATGGCACTGGGTCACTTGTGTTTATTGATGACATAACAGCAGACAAGAGTAGCCGGATGAATTCTGAAGTGTACCGGGATATAATTTCAGCCCAGATTCAGCCAAATGCCGCAAAGTTGATCGGATGGCGCTTCATAGTACAGATGGACAATGACCCCAAGCATACAGCCAAAGCTACCCAGGAGTTCATGAGTGCAAAAAAGTGGAACATTCTGCAATGGCCAAGTCAATCACCAGATCTTAACCCAATTGAGCATGCATTTCACTTGCTCAAATCCAGACTTAAGACGGAAAGACCCACAAACAAGCAAGACCTGAAGGCTGCGGCTGTAAAGGCCTGGCAAAGCATTAAGAAGGAGGAAACCCAGCGTTTGGTGATGTCCATGGGTTCCAGACTTAAGGCAGTGATTGCCTCCAAAGGATTCGCAACAAAATATTGAAAATAAATATATTTTTTTGGGGTTTGGTTTATTTGTCCAATTACTTTTGACCTCCTAAAATGTGGAGTGTTTGTAAAGAAATGTGTACAATTCCTACAATTTCTATCAGATATTTTTGTTCAAACCTTCAAATTAAACGTTACAATCTGCACTTGAATTCTGTTGTAGAGGTTTCATTTCAAATCCAATGTGGTGGCATGCAGAGCCCAACTCGCGAAAATTGTGTCACTGTCCAAATATTTCTGGACCTAACTGTATGTGTGTATATATGTGCTCTGTGTATGCATGTGTCTGTATGTATGTGCTCGGTGCATGCATGTATATGTCTATATGTATGTGCTCTGTGTATCCGTGTCTGTATGTATGTGCTTAGTGTATGCATGTGTCTGTATGTATGTGCTCTTTGTATACATAAGTCTGTATATAGGGGCTCTGTGTATACATGTGTCTGTACGTGCTCTGTGTATACATACGTCTGCATGTATGTTGTCTGTAAATACATATGTCTGTATATCTGTGCTTTGTTTATACATATATGTCTAGATATCTGTTTATACATATATATCTTTATTGATGTGCTCTGTGTATACATGTGTTTGTATGTGCTCTGTGTACACATTTACAGTATGTCTGTGTTCTATGTACATGTGTATGTATGAATTTTGTGTATAAATGTGTGTATGTGTGTGTTATGTGTATGTATGTGTGGGTAACTTGCATTGTCTGGGAACATATGTTTCTGTCACATACTGTGGGTGTATGTAGCATCTATATTTATAAATATTGTTAAGGGGGGCATAAATTTACAGTGATGCAATCTAATTATGCATCTACCTTAACCCTGTCTCCATCCAAATCATGAGTCATTTGTTAGTAGCATGCATACTATTCTTCCATACAGACCAGAGAAATGACATGGATCTGCATAGAAAATATGACTAGTTTAATTACGGATTTTCACATACATTTAAAGGAAATCAGTTGGCTAGGAGCCAATAATACGTAACACGTCTCCTATTGGGTAAACTATGAAAAGAGCTTATTCTGCGCTATATATGTATACTGTATATGTGATTGCTTCCCCATTTATATTAAGCTATGACAGCATGATTCACTTGTCACATGAAAGTCCAGACTGATGAGTCTTATGATGTCTGAATGTGATATAGGTGTGGTACACAGTTCAAGCACTATCTTAAATCCTGTTTTTTGGATATCTTCATATAACTCTTAATACTCATAATAGTTCATAATCTTGTCCATAAGGTATCGGCAGCGTAAATGAGAGTTCATAGATTTAAAGAGTAACCATCATTTTAATTCTATAAAATAAATATCAATAGTACACATGAATATAAGTAACTTTGTAATATATCTTATCAGCCAAATTTGCTTCTTTCTTGGTCACAATTCATCAGTCACTTTTGCCTAGAGCCCCACTTTGTTAAAAACCGGCCCTGTCTGTCTGACATATGCAATATTACCGTACCCTGCAGCATTACAGTAGGGCTGTGTCTTGTACAAGCGGTTAAGTGATTGAAAATTCCAGTAGCTTATATTTCCTTAAATGTAAATAGAATTAAAAAAAACATATTTGGTATTGCAATCGCATAACTATTCGAACTAATACCATATCATAATATTTATTCCATATAGTGGGAAATGGCAACATGAAATAGAATGCAGAACCACAGTTTTTTCCCTCCATTTCCAAAAAGAGAATTAAAAGACATCACCCATATCTACTCAAAATGATAATCATAAAAATCACAACTCATAAAAACAAGCCCTCATACAACTCTATACATTGAAAAAATAGGTCTTAGAAGGCAAGAAATAAAAAACTAAAATAAAGAGGGGCCCAGAGGGATTCTACGCTCAAGGGCCCATATACACGTGTCGCTGGCCTTGTCCTAATTGATATGGACTGGGGTCGTGGGGACGGTCAGTTAAAGCCGGACATCAGCGGAGATTCCTAAAAATGGATGTTAGTAACAATTAATTTCTGATTGAAACACATCCATGACACTATTTATTTGGATGGATCAGCATTTGAGCTCAGTTTTTGGGGAAAAACATAGCTTGGATCAGCTGTGCATTATTTAGTTTAATGTTAATATTGAAATCATTATCTTTTTAGATAAAAGGACATTATGGTAACTTATGGGATAGTAAAGAGTTGCATATTCCTTAGTCTTTGCTCACCGTATAGATCAGTGAGAAACCAAACTGCAAAAAGCGAAATGAAGAAAATAATTAGAAAAAAAAAAATCTGCTCTTATTACCTGAAGATTCCTTTCCATATGGTCAAAAATATAATGGAAAGGTTTTCATGATCTGTGTGGATGGATGTAAATATTTTAGGTTTCCAGTTATTTTACTTTTTAGACTTATTCAACTCTGAGATTTTAATTGTTGAAGGACTCTATGTAAAAGGACTGAAAATACCCGCACATCAGCGCTTCGAGTCAGAGCAGATGTCCTTCATACTAATCGTCTTAATATCTTCATGTTGTCGAAATGTGGGTTTGTGATGCTAAATATTACTTGTCTTCATTTCATACATCTCTAAAGGTTAATGCATCTAACCCCCAAAAAGCTGTGTGCGCCGATATAATTGCATTAAGCATATTACCATATTTTATTGTGAAGGGCTATATACCCTGTATGTACTTTATGGGGACAGAGAGAATTGCCTTTTATATGCTAATCAGCTGTGATATACATAACTTTACAGGACATTTAAGTGGCCTATTTAGGCCTGAGAAAGACATTTATGTCTAAAGCCATGACAGCGAATCTTTCTGTATTTTTACAAAGCTCTATTTTATTTACATAAATCTGTCAAAGTGATGAACAGTCGGCAAGATGAGCTGAATGGCTACTTTGGGCAATAGTCTTCTTTACCCTTCCAACAAGTAAAGGAACTTTCTGCTATTCCCATCCCCTCTGCAACCTTGTTCCATCAGAAGTCGGCTGCCCATTATCAGCCTCTTCACATAATGAATGAAGCCTTGTTCATCATTATTTTCTTAAATCATCCTGATTTATTCCTGTGTTTTAGGGATTATGCTTAAATTGTGCTCCGGGGAAGAAAACACTTATTTGCTATTGAATACATACAACCACTTTTGGAATATATGTATGCAAGGTTTCTTAAGAGCTTCTTACAATATGCTTTCCAAATTCACTCCTTTTTCTCATGAAAAGCAATGTTTTTGTACATTTCCTTTCATGCCAACCGGGGCGAGTGAAAAGCCTTTTGAAGTGTTAGCTTGTTTAAGCAATACCACTGTTTTAGACTAATGAATACAGTCTTGCAGACAGGACAATCCGACATGGCTCTGTATGCTGGTATCTCATCTGGCCAAGCTCTTCGTCAAGGTTTTGGGTTTGAAATTCTTTCACTGCTGATTAACCTTCTGATATTCACGTGTATGCTCTGGCTGGCAAGGGGCAATGAGGTGACAAAGAGTTAATGGCAACCATATGCTTGGATTATTGAGTGTGCCTGCAAGCCAAACCAGCTCTGTGATTGACTGGCACTAACTTCTGTTCCAGGTTTGGCGTGGAGATTACTGATGAAGACTTTGAGCAGCTACTTGACAGAATCCCCCTTGACGAGGATGGGAATGTCAGATACCCTCACTTCATGGCAATGTTCGATTCTCGGTAATTAATGTTTGCTGTTCTTCTATTCATTGCAGGCAGTTTGTGCTTAGAATACACTCACCACAAGCATTACTATAGACAATACTCCATTTACACCCATTCTAGAAGCATAGTCTACCTATTTAAATGTGATATATTGTAAACTTTTAAGATTTTATAGTCACAATTTAGTAAAATATAATAGAGTAAAGTTGAGCTCTGGATTGTGGGAGTCATTTGTAATTACTCCTAGAGATGTATGAATAAAATGACAACTTGGTGTTTCCTTGGAACTTGCCACTAGAGAGTGCATCTATCTAGTTGGGTACTGTCAGCAATAATAAAACAGTGGCAGAGTATCTACTTTAGAAATATATCCCAGTAACAAGGAAAATTATAATATCCAAGAGCAGAGATCTGCAAAAAGATTTACACTAGCATGGTCTGACATTCACTTTGGCACTCTATGGCAGCTGGAACAGGGCAGTGCAAACTTCCTCAGCTGACACATGAATGCCAATATCCTGGGTGCCTTTTTACGATTCCTAAACCTCATGTGACTTTATGATCTCATGTAGACCTAGTGATTACGAGAGGCACCTTGGATGTTGGCTTTTGAGTGCTGGCAAAGAAGTTCTCAATACCTTGGTTAGACTAGCAGAAAGTAGGAAAATAGATGCTGGACCAGGGAAATGTCACTCTTTTTGCCCATCTCTACCCAGCAGCAATAACAAAACATTACATTGCAGAACTCCAGCAGTTTCTCCGAATTATCAGAAGAGATAGATAGATAGATAGATAGATAGAGATCAGATCTATTTTACCATCTTATACAACTATGGCATATTAGAAGTGTATGCAGTCAAGAACAGGATCCCTTGACACCAGCTCTTCATCCTGGATCACCAGTTTTGGCAACTTCCAGAGACGTATATAGGAATTATTGGAATAGTAGACCAAGCTGGGTGGGAGAACCCATTTAAAGGGAATCTGTCAGGAGAATCATGCTGACCAAGTCACGGCAGAATGAATCACAGCCTGGTTACACAATTGCAGCCAGGTATATTTTTCTATGAAACACTCCAACATTAAAGTATACTTTAAAGAGCCAGCCAGAAACCATAGCTCTAGAGAAGACTGGTCTGGCTCCACTCTGGCTGGTCATTTCCAGCACTGCTGCAGGTAATTGACAAGTCTCTATCTATTTACACAGGAGGAAGAGACCTGTCAATCACATGCTTTGGTGCTGGGAGGAGTTGGTGCCTTACTAGTCTCAGCTGGAGCATTTCACAAATTAATATATATGGCTGCAATATTGTAGCCAGGCTGCGATTCATGCTGCCTGGCAAGTTCCCTTTAAAGGGAACCTGTCACAAGGTTTTACAATTATGAGCTGCAACCACCACCAGTAAGCTCTTATATAGAGCATTTGAATATGCTGTATATAAGAACCAAGGCCGCTCTGTAGAACATAAAAAACACTTTTATAATACTCACCCAGGGGGGCACTCCGGTCCTATGGGTGTCGCTGCTCTCCGGTCCAGCGCCTCTTTTCTGCGGCGATCTCTGTCCTCCTGCCCATCCCGGTGTGCATGACGCATCCAATGTCAGTCACGGAGAGGACTCCATTGCGCTCCTGCGCATGTGCACTATGATCTGTACTGCTGAGGGCAGATCAGAGTACTATAGTGCGCATACGCTGGCATTCTTTGACCTTTTCTCGTGCCTGCATATTACAGTACTTTGTTCTGCCCTCAGCAGGGCAGATCATAGTGCACGTGCGCAGGAGCACAATGCAATCCTCTCTGTGAATGACACCGGATGCGTCCTGCACATGGGGCTGGGCAGGAGGACGAAGATCAGCGCAGAGAGGAGGCGCCGGAATGCAGAGCAGCAATACCCATTGGACCGGACCGCCCCCTGGGTGAGTATTATAAAAGTGTTATTTACGTTCTACAGAGCGGCCTGGGCTGTAATATAGAGTATTCTGTAATGCTGTATATAAGAGCTCACTGGTGGTTGCCGCAGGTTATAAGGGAAAAACCTGGTGACAGGTTCCCTTTATATAGGGGAATGGTGGTTTTCTTCAAGCCACTGGCACCATTGTCACTTTTCTATTTTTTACCTTTTTTATCAACAATCGCGTTTTCTTTTCCCTCCACGTTATCATATTAGGGCTTATTTAATAAAAAAAAGTTGTATTTTTTAATGACACTATTTACTATATAAAGTATTAAAAAATTCCCAGTGGTGTGGAATAAAAAGCAAAGCAAGTCTGCCATTGTTTTTTTGTTAATGCGGGACAAGCTGCAATTACTCTTTATCCTATATTTGAGGGGAAGGAAAAGTAAAAAAAAGCTTTGGCGTTTTCCATGAAAATATGATATGACATTTTATTTGCACCATTGTGGATGTGATGTGTTTGTTTGTGTGTGTGTATGTGTGTGTGTGTGTCTGTTTTATGGTTAGATTGTGTTGTGTTAATTGATCAAATAGAGATTTGAACTTATATCTTTTATGTTTTTTTTACATAGAATTTTTTCTTTTAATAGTTGTTCAGATTTCTGTTTTTTAAAGTGAGATTCTGATAATTGTATTTTCTGAGATGTCTATTAAGCATATCTAAAGGTGATATTGATAAGATCATACCGTATGTACATATGGAAGAGCTTACAGCTTCTCTCAATTGAACTACAGATGTATTGAGAAAACATTTATACATGAGGTAGCATTTATCATTCCCTACCGAGAACTTAAGGTGGCCTTAGTATTTCTGCATCAAACAAGTCCAAAATTATAATTATGTTGTGCATACAACTTAAACAATACTGATAGACACATACCCCAAGCGACTTGCAGCTGTACTCACAGCAAAAGGTGGCGCTACAAAGTATTAACTTAAAGGGGATGAATAATATCGCACGCGCTACTTTTCAGTTATTTATTATTTAACAAAGTTTAAAATAAGCAATAAATTTCGATCAACTTCACAATTGTGTCCCACTTGTTGTTGATTCTTCACCATAACATTAAAATTTTTATCTTTATGTTTGAAGCCTGAAATGTGGAAAAAGGTTGAAAAATTCAAAGGGGCCTTATACTTTCGCAAGGCACTGTATATATTATTAGTAGTGATGGCCGGATCCTGACTGTAAAGTCCGGAACTGCGCAGTTTCTAAAGTATCTGGATCTCGTACCTGGGCCCGGAGTTCTCAGGGAACTCTGGCTAATGATCGGAAAATAAAAACAATCTAAAGGAAAAATAAAAATAACACAAGTGTGCTATACTTAACGAGTCTCGAGCGCTGATGTAACTGCTTCCAGGCCGCTTCCAGGCTGCTCACTCTTCTTATGGGGCCGCTCATTATTGCTCATCCATATTCACTGTTTCCCCCGCCCACCAGCAGTCCTGACGTCTGTGATTGGTTGCAGTCAGACATGACCCCAGCCTATGTGACAGCATCTGACTGCTTGCAATCACAAACCCTGTCTACGTGTCACTGTCATGGTATAAAAATAAATTAGAGTAGGATAACTTCATATTATGATACCCAGCATTGATAAAGCATACATAAAGCCTGCAGCCGTGTGCTTATCCTTGGTGTACCAAAATAAGAGGAACCCCATCTGGCTTTTTCTTTTAATTATTTAAATAAATAATGTTAAAAACCGGCGTGCAGTCAAACCCAATTTTGATACACAGCCATGATAAAGCCCAACAGCTGGGGACTGGTATTCTAAGGATGGGGAGGGCAATGCTTATTGGCCCCCCAGCCTGAAAATAGCAGCTTGCAGCCGTGCAGGATTGTCACATCCATTGGATGTGACAATCCCAGAACTTTACTAAATAAGCAAAGAAAGGGGCCTTAAGTAGTCAGAGCCAATAAAGACTCAGTTCAAAAACAGCAAAAGACCTCATTGCAAAAAATTAGAAAATGTGTATTATTAAAGAGTTTATATAGCAAGAGGTAACACATACATTAGCAGTTCATTATTTTTAATATAGACATCAGGTGAATAAATAAGTCCCTCACAAATAAATTACTACACAGGAAACCCCATAGGATGAGTGATAAATCCTAGAATCTCAGTTGGAATTTAGAGATTACATATACTCAAATAAAACATCAATTTACATATCATTGGGAACACACTATGGTAGTCACAATCACAGATATAAAGCCACGTGTTTTATAGTCATAAATCACAATAATAAAGGCTATAAATAATTAAAGTGGTATGAGAACCATAGAAACAGAAACGTAAATTCTCCCTAGATAGTAATAGCAGTCCCAATAAGGCACAAACTCACATGAATCATCAAGTAATAAACCACCATATAAGAAGATCCGGGAGATTACTTAATTCCCATAATATTTAATGTACATCAAATAACATCAAATAACACTCACCCATAATGAGTACACCGCACAGTAAAAAGTACCCCGACACGCACGTTTCGTGGTCTTCTTCGGGGGGCCGTGATCAGAACTTTACCGGTTTTCTGCAAGGAGGTTCAAATTTGATGCTGAAATGTCTGCAACAGATTTCAGCACCAAATGTGTACCTCCTGGCATAAAACAGCACCGAAACAGCGTGAAAACGTTTTTTGGGGTTTTCTTTTTTGCATTTTTGGGATAAGAGATGCAAATTTGGTGATTTCATTTTTAAAGCATATTTCTGCACTCAATCAATACCTCCTGGGAAAAAAAAAATCGCATCACTACCACATCAGACCGCATGTGGTAGTGATGCGTTTTTTTGCCAGGAAGTGTAGATTGAGTGCAGGAATATGCAGTTGAAATTTCATCACTAAATCTGAATCTCTTGGCAAAACGAAATGCAGTTTTCTCCCAGGAGATGCAAGTCTGTGAACCAGTAAAGTTAGTGACCTCAGGTGAGGACACTGACTTTTCTGAGGTCACCTAAGGCCAGGTTACCTGGGATCACAGGTGAAGGACTATTTGAACCTCCAGCTGTGACTGCAAATAACCTGAGTGACGTCACCGCTGATCACACTGCTCATTCATTTTCTGCCTGCAGTTCACAGTGGGCGGTCATTGTTCTATGGCCGCTGGCTGTGCTTTCAGATGTAGCAGAGCTGGAATTGTTGTGGGACCTCATGTAGATTACGTAGGACCTGGGTGTTTTGTGGGTTAATAAATTGGTGAAAGAGGGAAGGTTTTTTTGTACTTTATTTCAAATAAAGGATTTTTTTGGTGTTTGTGTTTAATTCTTCTCACTTAGAGATTAGTAATGGGGGGGTCTCATAGATGACTCCTATTTCTAATATAGGACTTAGTGACAGCTGTGGGCTGTTATTAACCCTTTTTTACCCCAATTGCCACCGCACCAGGGAAATTGGGAAAAGTCAGATAAAGATCTGGGATTGCCACATCTAATGGATGCAACAACCCTGGGCAGCTGCAGGCTGATATTTTTAGGCTGGGGCCCAATAAGGATGGATCTAAACAACCTGAGAATACTAGCCCCCAGCTGTTGGGCTTTATCATGGCTGGGTATCAAAATTGGGGGGGGCCAAATGCCATTTTTTTAAATGATTTATTTAAATAGTTAAAAAAAGCCTTGTGATTCCACTTATTTTGATACACAGCCAAGATAAGCACACGGCTGGGGGCTGCAGCCTGTAGCCGTATGCTTTTTCTCTGCTGGGTACCATAATACGGGGGGATCCTAAGCTACTTTGTTTATTTATTTTTATAAACGATATAGACATGCAGACAATGTCTGTAATTGCAAGCGGTTAGATGCTGTCACACAGGCTGGGGGAACATGTGACTAGAACCAATGACAGATGCCAGGACTGCCGGTGGGTGGGGGAAGCAGTGAATATGCATGAAGGAAAATGAGCAGCCCCGGAAGAAGAGTTACAGCCTCAACGGAGACTCGATAAGTATAGTGCACTTACTCTCATCCCCCTATCCTTTCTACTAGCATATTTAAGAGCTGGATTCTGGTCCCCATAAAATTATATGGGGTCCTGCGTTCAGCCAGATTTCCGAGATCAATTCCAGGCCAGAACCAATTGTTTATTTATGTCCGGTTAGTCCCACCGATCCCAGATATCTGTGAGTCCACCCATCACTAATTACTGGTTAGGTATATATTGATTTGATTTAGGGGTATTATGGTATATATTACATATGTGTAGTTCAGTATTGAGTGGCCATTTCTTTTTATACTAGTGATTTATCAGTAATTTCTGCTGTAAGAAATACTAGTTTTATCATACTTATTGGATATTTATTTAGCGTTGCTGAACAATAAATTATAGTCACCCTTTCTCCATCTACTACTGTACTTAGCCACTGAGTTTCAATTACAGTATGTATATGTTACCTGTCTTAGGGTATACAATGGGTATGGAAAGTATTCAGACCCCTTTAAATTTGTCACTCTTTGTTTCATTGTAGCCATTTGGTAAATTCAAAAAAGTTGATTTTTTTCTCATTAATGTACACTCTGCAGTGCAGAGTCTGCACCCCATCTTGACAGAAAAAAAACATAAATGTGGAAAGTTTTGTAAATTTATTAAATAAGAAAAATTGAAATATCACATGGTCATAAGTATTCAGACCCTTTGCTCAGACACTCATATTTAATTCACATGCTGTCCATTTCCTTGTGATCCTCCTTGAGATGGCTCTACTCCTTCATTGGAGTCAAGCTGTGTTCAATTAAAAGGATAGGACTTGATTTGGAAAGGCACACACCTGTCTATATAAGACCTCACAGCTCACAGTGCATGTCAGACCAAATGAGAATCATGAGGTCAAAGGAACTGCTCAAGGAGCTCAGAGACAGAATTGTGGTAAGGCACAGATCTGGCCAAGGTTACAAAAGAATTTCTGCAGTACTCAAGGTTCCTAAGAGCACATTGGCCTCCATAATCTTTAAATGAAAGACGTTTGGGACCATCAAAACTCTTCCTAGACCTGGGCGTCCAGCCAAGCTAAGCAATCGTGGGAGAAGAGCCTTGGTGAGAGAGGCAAAGAAGAACCCCAATATCACTGTGGCTGAGCTCTAGAGATGCAATAGGGATATGGGAGAAAGTTCCTCAAAGTCAAGTATCACTTCAGCCCTCCACCAGTCGGACCTTTATGGTAGGGTGGCCAGATGGAGACCTCTCCCTCAGTGCAAAACATGAAAGCCCACATAAAGTTTGCAAAAAAAACACATTAAGGACTTACAGACTATGAGAAATAAGATTATCTGGTCTGATGAGATGAAGATAGAACTTTTTGGTGATAATTCCTTGCAGTATGTGTGGAGAAAACAAAGCACTGCACATCCCCAGCCCAATACAATCCCATCAGTGAAACATGGTGGTGGTAGCATCATGCTATGGGGGTGTTTTTCAGCTGCAGGGACAAGACAACTGGTTGCAATTGAAGGAAAGATGAATGCGGCCAAATACAGAGATATCCTGGAAGAAAATCTCTTCCAGGGTGCTCTGGACCTCAGACTTGTCAAAAGGTTCACCTTCCAACAAAACAATGACCCTAAGCACACAGCTAAAATAACAAAGGAGGGGCTTCAGAACAACTCTTTGACCATTCTTGACTAGCCCAGCCAGAGCCCTGACCTAAACCCAATTGATCATCTGTGGAGAGACCTGAAAATGGCTGTCCACCAATGTTCACCATCCAACCCGACAGAACTGGAGAGGATCTGCAAGGAAGAATGGCAGAGGATCCCCAAATCCAGGTGAGAAAAACTTGTTGCATTATTCAAACGAAGACTCATGGCTGTACTAGCTCAAAAGGATGCTTCTACTCAATACTGAGCAAAGGGTCTGAACACTTTCTGGTTTTTTTCTGTCAAGATGAGGCGCAAAGTGTACATTAATGATAAAAAACTGAACGTTTTTGAATTTACCAAATGTCTGCAATGAAACAAAGAGTGAAAAATATAAAGGGGTCTGAATACTTTCCATATCCACTGTATATGTGCCATAGTGACTGTGGGATAGCTGAGAACCAGGGCTCCTGGGCTGTCCCTCAAATTAGGGCGCCCTATGCTATCCCTCATCTTATACTTATGATGGTAGAGATGCATGAGTCTCCTTCCTGGCCCTGCTCCTGACCAGTCCTGATCTGTTCCACAATCCTTTTACAAAGTTATGGGACAGGAGTGTGATGAACCCCACAGCTAAAGCCAGACAGGGGAAAACCAAAACTCTGTCACACAGCATGTATACACAATAGTAAAGACTATAAGAGATTCAGGAGGAAAAACAAGAGCAGAAAGGAAGCTACAAAACAACAGGGGTAAATTCCACAACTGCACCAAGCAAAAAGCACAACTTTCAGCAGAAGGTCTAGGACACCACAAACTTTGGCTGGCATGGGTGGAAGGATTCAACCAGCATAAATAGGAGGGGAGCAGATGTGATAGGCCTCCCCACAACATGTGATCAAAAGAGCAAGTAGACCAGCAGAGATTAACTCTTGCTAGCCTGCCTATGAATCAGCAAGTTGACGCCTGAGTCTGCCTGTGTTGATCCCAGACACTAGAGAAACCAGTCTTAGAATCTGCAGTCTGAACAGAAGCCACCATGACAGTCGGCGAAGTTTGTGCAAAACTCCATGGGACAATATGTATGTAGCTAGTTCTATGGTTAAACTACCATGTAATATGACAGTCTATATTATCCTCTAGTTTATTGATTACTCACTAAATATTTTTAGTTTCTATATGTACTGAGGATATATACACCTTGTGTTATCTAACAGATAGGATTGGGTCCATCATAGGAGTTTTTCTCTGCTTTTTAATTTCAAAATTTTAATGTTAATTTTTAATAAAAGTTCCTAATTTTAATTTTCTGCGCATGAAATCCTACAGAGTCCCTTTACCATTGAAAACAGATATACTAAAAAGAGATCAGGAGATGAAATTTCAGTCCTAGAAAAATTATTTAGCAGAGATGACATGCCACCTATCCTGAAATTAAAGGTTTTTTTTTAATCATATAAGAACTATCTTTTCCGAACTAGATAGAGTATGTTCATATGTTCATTCTGCTTTTTTTTGCAATATGTTTTTTGTTTTTTTTCCCCCAGGAGCTTCTATGGTTACTTTTTTAACATTAAGGTCAGTTGGTAAAAAAACCTGCTAGATACTGATATCAAATGTGTTTTTGGTTCCTCCATTCGTTTACATACAGAAAAAATACAGAAATATTAGATTCCTTAAAAGCATGAAAATACTATCATGTGAAAACCTAAGGGTAAAAAAAAATTCACGCTCATTTTTTATACAAGGTTTTCGGTTCTGAAATAATTTATGATACAGATTTTAACACATTTGAAGAATTTTCGAAGCTTTTTTTTCTAGTGTTTTTTGCAGCCTTTGACCTTAGTGTTACATTTGTATCAGACTCCACATGGAAAAAAAGTGACAAGTCTAGTCTTTTTTTTTTTTTTTTTGCAGTGAGGTTTTTAAAACCTTATGTTGTAAACTATTTACAAAGGTCAAGGTCACGGGAAACATTTTCCTGCCTAGTGCAAATAAACTAGACAAACTTTTGTTAATCTGTCTTTTTATTGACATTTTTTTTAAAGTTTACTGATAAGATAATAATGACAGAAATTGGTAAGACATAGATTTATATTTATTGATGCCTAGCACATCTGAACATTTTTGCCTCTAGTTTTGATCATTTCATAGAGAGAAACATTGAGCAGGACACAACGTCCAATGTGAACATAGTCTTATTTATATTACATGTGTTAACATTGTCAACTTTGTCATCATTGTGTATTCTGCAAATCCTGCCAATATGCCTTACACTTGTTCTGACGCCCCTTTCTGTGTAGTATATTTGCTCTTTTTGTGATGGAGAACAGAAGTAAAATGTTGACTCAGGGGTTGATGGACGGCTGATGTTTGAATAGCTATGGCTTGTGTTCCTAAAAATTACACATTGCCATTAAATGGTCCAAGTTTAGGTAAAATATAACGCATATATTCCAAATGTTTAATTGCACTTGTCTGTTCATATGTTAGTCAGATATTGAGACACGCTTTGTTGAGCAATTAAATCATCTTCTGCCAGACCTCCGTAAGAAACCTTTGTGTGGTCCTGCTCTCAGATAGGCATCAGTCCCTAAGGTTGACAGGGGTATTTTTTTTTAACCCACACAAAATGTGTGTGGGAACTTGCAGGAAGCAAATCCAGTCTTAGGTCTAGATTTTTGTTCCTTCTATACATAGAAGAGAAAAGTGACGTTATAGATGCTACTGAAGTTAGTCCTACTCAAGCTTGGAAAGGACAAAAGAACAGTGTTGTTTGTGGGATGCATCCCCGACTTATATATTCTTCCCATGTCAGTATAATCACTACTGGGAGGTAGCTCGATTAAGGATTACCATATCATTAATAGTATCCATGACTTTTGTTCAAAGGCTACTTGTGTAATGTTGCCTTGTGGATGAAGCACTTTAATCCTCTCAGCCGCAGCTGTAGAAAGGGGTCTTCCTTAGCTCCCCACACTGACTTTCCCTGTCCCCTTGGATCAGTTCTAAAAAACAGACAGAAACCACCGTCAGCTGAAAGACAGAAAAAAAAGAAACAATCATTCTACATTTCCACATTCATCTCCCAGCTTCAATCCCTGCCAATGTTTTCCATTCTTCTGCCTTTTCTCTAATAACCAGATCACCACTCGGATGGTGGTCAGATTAGGCGAAGAACAATGCCATTTTAAATGTTAACTTTGCATCTCATTTTATTCACCTTGCATGAAAAGAAAGGCATCGTTTTGTTACTGTGTCTATGCCGCGCACATGCCCTCGAGATTGCATCTCAGTAGATATTCCAGGAGACATCTTATTGCCTCTGAAACAATCTGAAGATGTAGACAATTTTGTTACTTGCAAGACCGAAATACAAATAATGCAATTAGTGATGATGTCAATTTTCTTTCTCTCAATTGCAAAGTTCACATTTACAATGGCATATACAAAATAAAAAAAAAACACATGACACCCTGGTATATATTTTACAAGCCAAAAACGGTGGGAAAAAAATGTGATTGAGAAATCCAAGGTGGATATTTGGTATATAAACCTATTATCGAGTAATCTAGTAGCCACAATGAACAGCTATTATGGTTGAGTCTCAGTCTAGAAGACCCAACAGGTCCATCACACTTATACACCACTGATATGACAGTGCTGGGAAAACTGAACACTTCTCATTGGTTTCATCAGTTGATTGAAGGCAACTCCTTATCTTAACATATTTTAATCATTTATTCATGAAAGGTTCCTTCTAAGGCTGGATTCCCACGATGGTATGGCATGCAATGCGAGAGCATTGGATGTGATATGCTAATGACCCTCTGCTCCCGCTGTGCTGCCAGTGTCATGCAATCGGATCCTGCAATCAGATCAGAGCTGCAGATGAAAGGGCGGGACCTATCTTCCCATTTCCTCCATTGTCAGCTGATGCGATTATTGCACTGCAATCGGATGTCATGTGAGTGCAGTCCAATGTTTTACTCACACCCATAGACTTGTATGGGTGCGAATGACATGGCTGTCGCTGACAATCGCAGTATGCTGCGAATTTTCTCTCATCCAGAATTTGGTTGAGAAAAAAGCTGACCATCTGCTCTCGCTCACTAAATAACATTGGTCCAAGTGCAATGCAAGATTTTCTCACATTACACTCATCCCATTCATACACTCGTGTGAGCATACCCTAAAACAAGGATTCAACAAACCAGCAAAGCCCTTTAAATCTGCATTATTGCCTTTAGTAATGTTTGTCTTCTCCTCGTTATTTGAGTCAATGGCTTCAATTTTGTTGTTTCTGGTAGCATCAGAGAGGGAGCCAAGAGTTCTCATTTACACATTGGTAAAAAGGAATTATTATAATTATGCATGCCTATGATTTATTTTACTGAAATGAACACCTGAATGGCATTTAGTATGATCTTTAAAATCGTATAATCACAGTCATAATGACCTGCTCAAGTACCATAATATGGAAGAAAACTCAAGATTACATGTAGGTTTTTTTGCACTTTGGAAAAAAGTTCCTTAATTTATGGGCTTTCACGGAATTTACAGATAATTAAGAACCATGATGAATAAGGACGAATAATATTTATGTATACTCCTAAAGTATCACTGATCGTTTTCCTTCCATTCACTTTAGAAGACTTTCTTTAAAACTGGAAAATAGTCTGAACGGTGTTAAGCGGGCTTTACACGCTACGATATATCAAACGATATGTCGTCAGGGTCACGTCATAAGTGACGCACATCCGACATCGTTTGACATATCGTAGCATGTGACAGCTACGAGCGAGTGTGAACGAGCAAAAATACTCACCTTATCGTTGCTCGTTGACACGTCGCTCATTTTGTATAAATCGAACGTCCGGTTGTTCATTGTTCCCGAGGCAGCACACATCGCTCCGTGTGACACCCCGGGAATGATGAACTGCAGCTTACCTGCATCCAGCCGGCAATGTGGAAGGAAGGAAGTGGGCGGGATGTTTACATCCCGCTCATCTCCGCCCCTCCGCTTCTATTGGCCGGCCGCTGTGTGATGTCGCTGTGACGCCGAACGTCCCTCCCCCTTCAGGAACTGGATGTTCGCCGCCCACAGCGAGGTCGTTTGGAAGGTAAGTACTTATGACAGGGGGGTTACAACATTGTGCGACACGGGCAACAAATTGCCTGTGCCACAACAAACGATGGGCAAATGTGAGCTGAGATTTAAAGAACAAGGAGATGATCAATCATAGGGCTATACAAATAATTGTTGATAGTAAAGTATTATGTTAAATCAACTACAGAATATGTTGTAATGAGTCACTGCAGGAATATATTGTATAAAAGAGAAAAAGAGTAGGCAAGGAGCACTGAACTCACTAAATAATAATCAGTGTAATAACGTTTATTATATGCATAAGGTGCAAAACAGTATAAAAACAATTAAAAACAAGGACACCTGTCCCATGGACTCAGTGAAAAAGCGCAATGCACTAAATACATTCAGACAAGAGGCAAAAGTATTATCCCAAGGACCTACAATAAAGTGTTAATGCAAACAGATATGGCCATAGGGTACCGCATCAATACATAATATCAAGACATGGAACACAGGGAATGTGAGATGAAACAAAACCCTGAAAATATTCCTGCTTGGAGATAGCGCACCACCATGTAAAACCCAAACAGGTCCAAAGGGATATCACCTATATCACCTAAGTCAGAACAAGGTAAGAGCCATGGGATGTGTCAGAAGAGAGGTACCAGCCCGACGCGTGTCGCTCAGAAGAGCTTCATCAGGGGAGGTAATGAGGTTTAGAGAGAAAAAACACACATATAAATGCATAAACAAATCAAAATAATGAAGTACCGGTGTGAGAGCGCACCTGGTTGTGCTTTCAGCATCTGAGCATGGAGGACGACAGGAAGTAAGCCAGTGTGTAATCAAAGGCTTTCCCCTGGAACTGTCAGTGATAACAAAGGTACCGCGCATAAATGCAGAGCGCAAGTAAATGTGCAACCACAAAAGGCTTCCCATATAGCATAATAGACGTAAATGCGCATGCGCAGTAGAAGCTACGCGGTAAACAAATATAAAGCTGCACAGACACTCGCGATAATTACAGCAAGCACAGTGGAGGCTGGGCAGTAGGCAATTACAACGCTGCGCAGACGCTCACAGTCATCATGGCATGGATATTCAAAAAAATGGCAAGTTTGAATAAAGCGGAGAGTTCCACAAGGGAGCGGTGATTATTACTAGGGCGCAAAAATAAAGTACCACTGAATAAAGATGGATGACAATAATGTCCATATGTGCTTACATGATAGAGGTAAATAGGTAATACATGACAGGGTAAATAGCAAGTCAGGGCAATAGGGTATACAATCCGTGTACAGATTGATATCTAGTGGGTATTACTCCCCACATGAACAAAACGGTACAGCCACAGCAAAAATCACAAATGACAAGCATACACAAAATCCGAAAAAAATCTTATTGAGCAGTAGGGACAGGCCATATCAATGATAACATTTAGGTATATTAACATGGAGTAACCACTTTACATCGCTATAGCTCTGTGAGTTATAAACAATCAACAAGTAGCAACAGTATATAGCAAGGATGACAAAAAAAAAAAGAAAGAAAGGAGGGAAGCTGATTGATAGATGTAATGACCGTGAGGCCCAGATATCAATGTGCGAAACAGAATGAAGTACATTACAAAGTTATTACAGATCAAAGGTTCCAATCACATTGAGCAAGGAAGTAACACACGTCAAAACACATGTAAAACCTCATTACTTCCCCTGATGAAGCTCTTCTGAGCGACATGCGTCGGGCTGGTACCTCTCTTCTGACACATCCCATGGCTCTTACCTTGTTCTGACTTAGGTGATATCCCTTTGGACCTGTTTGGGTTTTACATGGTGGTGCGCTATCTCCAAGCAGGAATATTTTCAGGGTTTTATTTCATCTCACATTCCCTGTGTTCCATGTCTTGATATTATATATTGATGCGGTACCCTATGGCCATATCTGTTTGCATTAGCACTTAATTGTAGGTCCTTGGGATAATACTTTTGCCTCTTGTCTGATTGTATTTAGTGCATTTCGCTTTTTCACTGAGTCCATGGGACAGGTGTCCTTGTTTTTAATTGTTTTTATACTGTTTTGCACCTTATGCATATAATAAACGTTATTACACTGATTATTATTTAGTGAGTTGAGTGCTCCTTGCCTACTCTTTTTCTCTTTTATACAATGTTTTTGTAGGCTTTGCACCCTCACTTGGTTCAATTATTTTTTTTCTATTTTAGCTGTGCGGCCCTGTCCCTCCTTATACTGCAGGAATATATATCCCCAATGTCTGTAGTAATCTGCATGTGTAGAACATAGACAAGTGTATCTCAATAAATTATAATATCATCAAAAAGTTAATTTATTTCAGTAATTCAATACAAAAAGGGAAACACATATATTATATAGAGTCATTACACACAGAGTGATCTATTTCAAGTGTTTATTTCTGTTAATGTTGATGATTATGGCTTACAGCCAATGAAAACCCAAAAGTCATTATCTCAAAAAATTAGAATATTATATAAGACCAAATGAAAAAATAATTTTAAACTCTAAAATGTTGGCGCCTACTGAAAAGTCTGTACAGTAAATGCCTCAATACTTGGTTGGGGCTCCTTTTACATGAATTAAGGCTACTTTACACACTGCGATATCGGTCCCGATATCGCTAGTGTGGGCACCCGCCCCATCTGTTGCGCGACACGGGCAAATTGCTGCCCGTGCCGCACAACATCGCCCAGAGCCGTCACACATACTTACCTGTCCGGCGACGTCGCTGTGACCGGCGAACCGCCTCCTTTCTAAGGGGGCGGTCCGTGCGGCGTCACAGCGACGTCACTGAAGCATCACTGAACCGCCGCCCAATAGTAGCGGAGGGGCGGAGATGAGCGGGACGTAACATCCCGCCCACCTCCTTCCTTCTGCATAGCAGCCGGGAGGCAGGTAAGGGGAGCTTCCTCGTTCCTGCGGCGTCACACGCAGCGATGTGTGCTGCCGCAGGAACGAGGAACAACTTCGTTACTGCTGCAGTAACGATTTTTAAGAATGGACCCCCATGTCGCCGATTAGCGATTTTGCACGTTTTTGCAACGATGCAAAATCGCTTATCGGTGTCACACGCAACGGCATTGCTAATGCGGCCGGATGTGCGTCACGAATTCCGTGACCCCAACGACTCCGCATTAGCGATGTCGCAGCGTGTAAAGCCCCCTTTACTGCATCAATGCGGCGTGGCATGGAGGTGATCAGGCTGTGGCACTGCTGAGGTGTTATGGAAGCCCAGGTTGCTTTGATAGCAGCCTTCAGCTCATCTGGATTGTTGGGTCTGGTGTCTCTCATCTTCCTCTTGACAATACCTTATATAGATTCTCTATGGGGTTTAAGTCAGGCAAGTTTGCTGGCCAATCAAGCACAGTGTTTATATAACCAGGTATTGGTACTTTTGGCAGTGTGGACAGGTGCCAAGTCCTGCTGGAAAATTAAATTTCTATATCCATAAAGCTTGTCAGTAGAGGGAAGCATGAAGTGGTCGAAAATTTCCTGGTAGACGGCTGCGCTGAGTTTGGTCTTGGTAAAACACAATGGACCTACACCAGCAGATGACATGGCTCCACAGACCATCACTGATTGTGGAAACTTCACACTAGACCTCAAGCAGCTTGGATTGTGGCCTCTCCACTCTTCCTCCAGACTCTGGGATCTTGATTTCCAAATGAAATCCAAAATGTACTCTCAGCTGAAAACAACACCTTGGACCACTGAGCAACAGTCCAGTTCTGTTTCTCCTTGGCGCAAGTAAGACAATTCTGGCATTGTCTATTGGTCATGAGTAGCTTGACACAAGGAATGTGACAGTTGTAGCCCATGTCCTGAATACGTCTGTGTGTGGTGGTTCTTGAAGCACTGACCCCAGCAGCAGTCCACTCCTTGTGAATGTCCCACAAGGTTTTGAATGGCCTTCTCCTAACAATCCTATCAAGGCTGCGGTTATCCCAGTTGCTTGTGCACCTTTTTCTACCGCACTTTTACTTTCTACTCAACTTTCCATTAATATGCTTGGATACAGCACTCTGTGAACAGCCAGCATCTTTAGCAATTACTTTTTGTGGCTTACCCACCTTGTGGAGTGTGTCAATGACTGCCTTCTGGACATCTGTCAAGTCAGCTGTCTTCAGCATGATTGTTGTCACGATTCTCAGTGCAGAGCATCTTACAGACTTGGAGATGCTCTGCGGCGCTTACAGATCTGGCAGTGTGTCTATATCTTTTATGCAGAGCAGCTTGTCTTTGGAGATGCTCTGTGGCGCCGTCCTTGATAGTGAACTAGCAGCTTGGTTACTACACAGGAGTTCAGGTTGGATTTGGGAAGTGCTGGTTACTCAGCTGTTTCATCTTCCGGGTAATTGCCAAGGCTTCTCTACTGAGCATGCATCCCCAGAACTCTGCCAGTATTGTATTCTCTGGCTCTGCTGTGTTGCTGTTGCTTGTGTGTCTACTTCTTCTCATCTTAGTATTCTGACCCCGAACTGTTTTTGGACATCTCCCTGCTTGCTCCCCTTATCTACTATGTGCTCTCCTGGTATTTTGACCTTCGGCTTGTGACCTAATTACGCACTGTTTACCCCTTATGATTATATGTGACCTCCTGTTACCAGACCCTGGCTTTCCTGACTACCATTCCCTCCATGAGACCCCATAAGGTAGTGACTAACGTTAGAATTGTGTAGCCTACTGAACTAAAATAAGGGACCATTTTAAATTTTTTTCATAAATATTCTAATTTTCTGAGATAACGTTTGGGTTTTCATTGGCTGTAAGCCATAATCAGCAACATTAACAGAAATAAACACTTGAAATAGATCACTCTGTGTGTAATGACTCTAATATTAACTTTTTGATGATATTCTATTTTATTGTGATGTACCTATATATTTAGATCAACTTCAATGTATTGTAATGGTTAAATGCTACCAGAAGTAGTATGGATACAATATTGGTCATAAAAGTAAGAGACCAAGAAAATATAGTCCACTCCGAGATGGTAAATACAATTCAAAGATAACAGCTGATAAAAAAGCATTTGTATGTCAAAAACATGATGTAACTGGATGAAATGGGACATTAGTGTGCCGCGCCCGACTTTGACATGCGTTTCGATGTACCTTCATCGGGGGTCAGGCACAGCTGGGGATACTCTAACCCTTCTAAAATTATTTATTATACATTATTTTGCACAAATATATTATCTTTGTTCACGCGCATATATTTGTAATTCATCTGAGAGCACCATGATATAGGGGCAAAAACCATGATTCCCTGCAATTTGTAACTTACTGGGCAGCTTCGTGCAGTTTTGATTATGCACTGATGAGCAAAAGGGTAGCAATGTTTTGAAATTTTGACTTTCAGGCTCAATATCTCAGCATCCACTACAGCTTAGAATGGGAAACTACCTTCATTTTATAGGCAATCATCTATGCTATCTTTCACTTAAATTTGACTTGCAACTATTTAGCTTATGATTAGTTATGTAGATTCTTGCCAGGTAACTGCATTGTTACTGTTTTGCTCCTGGTGGTGGAAAAATTACACCTGTTTTCACAGTCCCTAATAGTTCAGTATGTTATTAGCTTTATTCCCAATTGAAAGGTCACTGGGTCAAATCGAAGAGCAGCCATGAAGAAGATTTTCCTAGAAAAGAGAAACCACATCATCCAGCTCATCAATAGTGGTCTCTTAACCAAGATAATTTCCAAACCACATCATGTAAGTGCCATGTCACTTGGAAGAATACAAAATGAAGTCCGTATATCCATTCAAAAGCCAAGAGGTGGATGTCCAGGCAAAATATTGCAGTCAACAAGTCGGCTCATCACAAGGTCTATCAGTTCTGGTGCAACAAACACGTCAAGGGAAGGTGGTTCGTATGCTTCGTAATATTAAAATAACAGACATCCATGTGTGGCGCCCTGGACAAGCCAGGTCTTCACAGGTACTGCAACAACACACCCCGGTTAGGCACATCAGCCGCACACACAAAATCCTTGTTGCCTCCCTCCAGGGGCTGATGTCCACACCAGGTGGGGTGGAGCCAGGCGGTTGGCCCCTCCCACCGAGGAGTTCACAGTCCTGGAGGCGGGAAAAGAGTGGAGTTGAGTTAGGGGAGTTAAGTTAGGGGAGTTGAGTTAGGGGAGTTGAGTTAGGGGAGTTGAGTTAGGGGAGTTGAGTTAGGGGAGTTGAGTTAGGAGAGTTGAGTTTGGAGAGTCGAGGAAGTGGTAGTGGAGCAGACTGACCGTGTCCGGGTACGTGGCCCGGGCACCTACGAGCAAGGTTGGCAGACAGTGGTGACTGTCTGCAGGCGAGGCCGATTGACGCACAACCGTAAGGACTGGGGATGGGCGGTGGCCCGCCGGTACCGGACCGGGGAGCGAAGAGAGGCCGGCACCATTCGGCAGGGCCTACGGACCCCGACCAGGCTTGGAGTCGCCGTTAAACCGGTCAAATCCGTCAGCGACGGGAACCTCCGAGGTTTCCCAGCAGCAAAGACCCGACTGAAGGCAACCGCTCCACCGTGAAGAGAAATACAGCTACCAGCACAGCTAGAGTTCCCAGGGCCAGCGCCTGCGGGCAAAAAGGGGCTCCTCCGGCAAATATACCGCTGGGGAGCGGGTTACCGGTGGGAAGCCATCGGGGCCGAGAACACAACACCGGTGCAGGGAGAGACAGTTACCGCCAACCTACCGGGAGTGACCGTCGCAGCCGTCTGTGGGACTCGTCCATCCAGCCGTTTGTTTTACCAGAGACTCCGTGTACGTTACTGGCTGAGTAAGTACCACCGTGCCGTCTGGCACAGCGCTGCCCCCGCGACCCTGCACCTGGCCAAGCCCCGCAATCCACCTTACAGTCAACAACTCCGGGCCCCGGGACTACCAAAATCCCCCTATCCACGGAGGGGAGAGAAACATCCCAGCTGCTCCCTGTCATCGCTCCCGGGATCCCCGTACAGAGCAGCGGCGGTGCCCCAACCTCACCACACACCGTCGGTGGCGTCACAAACCGACATCCCAAACCCCAACAGACCACCCCTTTCACTCACGGGCGAGGAGCGCCGCTCGAGGTCCCGGGATCCGGCCCACCGCTCGAGCCACCGAGCAGCAGCAGCAGCCGGACCCGAGCCGCAAGCGCGGAGTCGAGCAGCGCACCCCCCGCCCGCGACACATGCAAGCACTGTGTGACGCATGTTACACAAGACTGGAATAATGGCCCGAAAAAAGTGAAGAAGCCCTTAACTTCAATATCGTGATAAGAAGCATTGGCTCGATTAAGCAAAAAAAGTACGAAAAGTGGATAGTACAACGTCAGAAATGGGTGAATTGGAGCGATGAGACAAAAATCAATCAACTAGGCTCTGATGGATGGAAATGGATCTGAAAGAAACAAGGGAAAAAGAGGCTAACTGATTGAGAAATTGAAGGAACTGTCAAGTTCGATGGAGGAAACCTGTTAATATGGGGTTGTTTCACAGCCAAAGGCGTTGGATACTTGACAAGGATCGATTGTGATCTCAAAGCTGAGCTATATGCGAGTACCCTACAAGACAAGTTATTTTGTACACTTCAGTACTTTTGGTACAAAAAGGATGACTTGTTCCAGCAGGACAACAAACCAAAACATGTGTCGAGATTGGCAAAGAAATGGTTCAATGACCATGAAGAAGAGGTGCTGGATTGGCCCCCACAGTCCTCAGATTTCCACCGGGACAATGCACCAAAACATGTATTGAGATTGGCAAAGAAATGGTTCAATGACCATGAAGTAGAAGTGCTGGATTGGCCCACAGAGTCCTCAGACCTCAACCGAATTGAACCCTTCTAGGCAGAGTTGAAGAAAAAGCTGTATACATGCCCAAGTGAGTCGACCAGTATGCACCAACATTGGGAACATGTAGAAGTGACCCAGGATCAGATTTCGATCAAGACATGCTTGAATCTGATCTAGAATATACTCAGAAATATTCAGGCAGTGGATTTACAAAATAATAAAAATAAAAATTTAGATTTTTAGGAGCAAAACAGTAACAATGCAGTGACATGAGAAGAATCTCCATAAGTAATCATATGCTAAATAGTTGCAAGTCAAATTTATGTATGAGATGGCCAAGATGATTGTCTATAAAATGTAGGTCGTCTCACGCTCAAAGCTGTAGTGGATGGCGAGATATGGAGTCTGAAAGTGAAAAGTTCAACACATTGTTACCCTTTTGCTCGTCAGAGTATCACTGTTTTATCTGCTGTAGTTCTACAAGTTCTCTGAATGCTGAGCCCTATATAATCTCTCTGGCACCACTGGTTGGCAGCTTTCTGTGTACAGAAACAGTCAATCAGTGGTTGGGGTGTGGTTCTACTACCTGGCAGAAGATTTACTAGTCTTCTTCTACTGATATGGAGAATAGCTGCTAAAATTGTGATTTTTATTAAAACTACAGCAAACAGCCCAGTAAGTGATACATTGCTGCAATCAGGGTTTCTGTTATAAACAAAAAGAATTGTTTTACCAGTAGGAAGAGACTATTGTGAGGGACAGTTATGCGGCTTTATTAAGTATTACATAACTACACCTCTGCTTATACTTATGATCCACGAGCTAATAGAGCAGGTAAAATTAAACCCAATACTTAAAATTGTAAATTTAAATATTAATAGAAGAAATTAAGGCAATATTAACTATTGCTGATTTGTAAACCCTAGAATTCTTCCAGGAAACATTTGAGTATCAGTGTCTGGCTCATCCTGTGTCCTGTTGAGTTCTTGTGTTGCATGTCCCGTAGGGTCACATTGTACATGGAAACCCCACTGGGACGCTGTCTTAGGTCAGCTTCAGAATGCTCATTCTCTGTATGCTCACCGCCAGAGTCATTGTCTATGGACAAAGCTCTCTCATGGCAGCCGAGCCAAATTGTGAAACTGCCCTCCATATGGATATGTTTTCTTTCTATAATACATGTATGTACGACATGAACAACTGTTCATTAGTGTAACATCTTTATTATATCCTCATGGCTGCAGTCTTTCATACAGATGTGCACTGGTTTACATGAATGCAGTATTCTTACTAATAGGTTTTAAAAGAACATCAGATTGTAAGACAACAGTATGCAAATTGTCTAACTTGAAGTGATGTAAAGGTCAATCAGTTCTTCCAGTTTTCATCACTATGTGTTATATTATAATCATATCTAAAAGATACAATTGGTGAAATAAGTATTGAGCATGTCACCAATTTTCAAAGTAAATATATTTCTAAAGCTGCTATTGAAATGAATGTCTCACCATACAGTATGTCGGTAACAACCCATCCAATCCACACAGACAAAGTAATCAAACCATATACAGTATGTCCAAATTAAGTTATGAGTAATAATGAGAAATGACCCAGGGAAAATGAATGAACACGCCTACTAAAATTTATTTAATACTCCGTACAAAAGCCTTTGTTGGTGATCACAGCTTGAAGCCACCTCCTGTATAGAGAATCTAATCACATGCATTGCTCAGGTGTGATTTTGGGTCCATTTTTTCTCTCAAACACTCTTTAAATCCTGGTCAAGTGGGCTCCTTCTATGAACTCTGAGGTTTAATACTTTCCTTAAATTTTCTATTGGATTCAGATTGAGCTGGATTGGAAAAAAGTATCCAGCAATCCAATAAAAATCAAAAACCGTGGATGAGCTGATAATTACTCCTTCCTTTTGTTCAGGTGATTGTCTGGGCCAATTTTCTCTGAAACCAATTGATAGTTTTCTTAGCTGTATGTTTGGGATCATTGTCCTGCTGAAATGTCCACCCTCATTTCATCTTTATCATCCTGAAAGATGGCAGCAGGGTCTTATCAACAATATTTCAGTACATTGGTCCATTCATCCCTCCTTCAATTACAGGAAGTTTGAGAGTACCGTATGCTGAAAAACAGTTCTACACCATAATGTTCCCAGCTTTAAATTTCACTGTTGGCATGATGTTTTTGCAGTGCCTTTTCCCCTCCAAACATGGTGTGTATTAAGCCATCCAAAGAGCTCAGTTTTGGTCTCATCTGACCAGACTATATTCTAGTATTTCAAAAACTTGTCTAAATGTTGTTGAGCAAACTTTAAACACACTTGAGCATGCGTTTTGTTTAGCAATGAAGTTTTGCGTGGTGAGCGTGCATACAAGCCATGGAGATTGAGTGCATTACTTATTGTTTTCTTTGAAACAATTATATATAATGATTTCAGGTTTTTCTATAGCTCTCCACAGATGATCCTTGACTCTTGGACAACTCTTATGATAATTATTTTCAATCCTCTGACTGAAATCTTGCGGGGAGCAACTGGTCGTGGCCAGTTTATTATGAAATTATGTTCTTTCCAATTCCGGATTATGGCCCTAACAGTGCTCACTGAAACCTTCAGTAGTTTATAAATTCTCCTGTACCCAATGCCATCAGTATGTTTTGCAACAATAAGGTTGTAAAAGTCTTAACACAGCTCCCTGTTTTTTCCCATCATGAGATGTTTCTTGTGTGGCACCTTGGTAATGAGACACCTTTTTATATGCCATCAGTTGAACCAGCTGATATTATTTTTCAGTAAGTGGCAGGATTACTTTATAATTACTGATGGATTTCATCTGGTGTCAGGACCTTCCATGGCTTTTTACTACTCTCTTTCTTCCTGTGTTCAATATTTTTTCTCTGTGTCATTTCTCATTGTAACACATAATGTATGGACATCTATGTTTTGATTTCTTTGCCTGTGTGCATTTGGATGGGATGTTATTAACATCTTGTGAGAAATTCATGTCAATAGCATATTTAGAAATATAGTTACTTAGAAAATTGGTGACGTGTTCAATACTTATTTCACCCCTATTTTTAAAATTGTAATAATTTTAACAGTGTGGATGCCATGGTGTGTAGTCAGACACTACTAAATCTGAACCGTTCAAGGAGTTGTCCAGTCTAAAATGACAAGTCTGCAATCTTTCTATGTGACAGCAGACTTATGAATTCTCACATTGCATCACTATGCTCTGAGACAATTCTCCGGTGTGAACACTGAGAACAGTAGTCACGTGACTATAAGTAAGCAATATGCATATTCCCAGCCACAATCTGATTAGACTATTTCTGGTCTTGCGAAATACCCTTACATTGAGCACGTCAGAAATAGTGTAGTCAGATTGTGGCTGGGACTATGCATATTGCATCATTGCAGTCACTTAACCTCCATTTCCAGCGCTGACACCAGAGAGTCTTCACATGTAACGTTGGTGAGTGTGCACCCATTGTGCTATGGGCCAAGTTTACCCTGAAGGGGTGTAGCTAAGCGATTATCTGCTTTTCACTAGAGATTGGTGGTGAGGATAGGCTGGGCAGTGCTGGATCAAAGCACAAAGCTGAGGTTAGGAGCAGAGAGGTTAGACAGGATGGGTATATTTGCTGGGTAGGCAAAGGAAGGATCAGTACAAATAAGCACATGAAACCGAACTAGCAGATGAACTGACTAGGAATCAACGCTCGGGCAAAGAATGGTGAGAGTAATTGCCTGAAATAGATAGGTCAGGGATTCAAATCTCTGCAGGACACAGCTGGGTTAAATTCCTACAGATATTGGTCAAACCCCGCAATTCATGCCACCATGAAAATGCACAGTACATGCAATGTGAGGATTCACAAGCCTGCAGTCACATAAGATAACTGCAGACTTGTCATTTTCACTGGACAACCCCTTTAATACTCTATATATACTGTATAAAGCTACTCAGCTATTGGAATTAATGATGTCAACTGCTAAGTGATAATAAAGCGTATACAAATATACAGAGTAGCCTACAGATATACCTTCTTCCTTACTGTTTTTACTGTCTCCCTAGATTTTTATGTCCAGTGCAGGAGTCAACTTTGTACAATTACATTATACAGTGTGTCAATTTAAAGGGAATTGGAAGGCAGGATTCCACACACCCCCAAATTATATATATACATATTTGAGTATATATATATATATATATATATATATATGCAGTAACTGTAGAAAAATACATGAACCGTATCTCCAAAATCATATTTCTATCTAATGCTGCTAGGCAAAAATTTTGATACCTGAGCATGAGGTTGATGTGTACCGCCCCGCGCTCGGCTACAGCCGAGCCGCTCAGATCCGGGCTCGTTGGTGGGTGGCTCAAGCGCCTTCGGTCCCGGGGTCACTTTGCTCTGAAAGGGGATGCTGGCGCTTTTGGTGGGGGTTAGGTAGTTACACGGCCGGAGCCGCGCTTGAGTTCGTGACGCCACCCACGGGATGTGGTGAAGGTGGACACCACCGCTGCAGTTACGGGGCACCCGGGGGAGATGTTTATGCAGCAAGTTGTTAACCCCTCCGTGGGCAGGGATGGTGGCCCCGGGACCCGTTGGGGGTAGCTGGGCGGTGCAGGGCGGTGCGCGGCCGGATGGCACTGTTGTACTCACTGTTATTGACACATACAAGTCTCTGGTAAACCAAGTTGATGGTGGTCGGCTGCGTCTGATCCCCCACCCAGTTCGGTGGTCTTGGCCTTTCTCCTGCACCGTGTTGTGTATTTTGGCTGCCTGCGCTTCAGCGACGGGAGTCCACTCCCCGGCTTTGTGAATGTCGGGAGAGCCCTTTTACCCGCAGACGCTGGCCCGTGGGATCTCTCTGCCTGTGCGGTGGCTTTCTATCCCCCTCGGTGGGCTGTTGTCTTCAGTCGTGACTTGGGTGGGAAAGGACCTATAGTCCAGACCGCAATCAGTTAATTAACTCAGTCCAGTGGATTCTGGACCTCGTTTCAGGGTCTGAGTACCCCCTGTGTGCTCTGGTTTCCGAGTCGGTTCCCTGGGTCGGTACCGGCGGGCCACTACCCTGTCCCGGTCCACCACGGTTCCACCGAGCCGTCTTCCTGGCTCCTGCAGGCTAAGGCCACCGTTTGCCTCCTAGCCAAAGGTGCCCGGGCTCCAACCCCGGCACCTGTCAGACTGCTGCAGACCTGGGCACAGACCTGCTTCCACTCTCCTTTACTCCTGTCCACTAATCTGCCTGCCTCAGGCCCTCTAAACTCCTCGGTGGGCATGGCCAACCGCCTGGCTCCACCCCACTGGTGTGTTCATCAAGCACTGAGGGAGGTGACTAGGTTTTAATGGTTGGCTGATGACACCTTTTTGGGGGACAGATGTAGTGCGGGGGTCTATCTGTGACTACCTGGCTAGTCCAGGGCATCACACTTGGTTTAACATTCTGATTAGACTGTATGAAGCCCACTGCATGTCACGGCGAACCTCTGAGTGGGTCCCTAACTTATGTGAAGCTACAGCGACAGTGCACCTACAGGGCAGGTGACCTGGTGCCTCACAACACCATGCTGCAAGGCTGAGCCCCCATGGCTCCAGGCCCTGTCACCCCACCAACACAAAATCACCACAGCAATGGCCGCCACACCGCACCAGCACCTTCCACAAGCTCCCAGTATGTGAACAGAGAGCAAAAAGACAGAACCCCTCCTTGCAGTCTCCTGCTAATTAAAAACGAATGTGCCAAATAGGAGGAGTGGTGGTTCATTTTTATATATATATTATATATATATATATATGTATATGTATGTATATGTATGTCAATGTAGCGTTTTCAAAGAAAAGTCCAGCAATACCTTTACATGGCTAGTTTGTTCTTCCGTTACTGAGAAAATAGCATTCAAATTCATATGCAAATGAGGCTGTAGATCAATTAGATCTATTTGTAGATTTGAAACCTCTTTCACTCAAGCTCTATTCCCCACCCAGAACTACCTCCTCTTGCTTGACTGAAGGCTCCTTTGCTTGAAGTCAAACATAAGATACACAGTAAAACAGAAGAAGTCTTTGGACTGGGAATAGAGCTGGAGTGACAGAGGCTTTAGATCAGGGGTCTCAAACTCAGCTGAGTGCATGGGCCACTTATAGAAAAAAAAATTGAGAGGGGCCGCATTATTTGCAGGACAAAGTGAACATTTTTAAGGAATCCATTTAGTGAAACATTTTTTACTTGTATATTATTACAAAGTGCACTTTTTTTGTTAAGTTTATTTATAAAAAAGCATTTTTAATAGCAAAAAAAAGTCATGCTTTATTATGATTTTTTTTTACATTTTATCACCTTCTTGTAATATAGTTTTACAATTAGCAGCATCATATAGCAATCTTAGCCCACATCTTGTAGTAATGTGCCCATGCTGCAGTAATGTCCCCATCCGTGTGCCCTCTAGTAAGGTGCTCATCCTTGTGGTATTGTGCCCAGTAGTATTTTGCCCATCCTTGTAGTATGTGCCCAGTAGTATAGTGCCCTGTAGTATTGTGCCCATCCTTCTAATATTGTGCTCTGTAGTATTGTGCTCATCATTTTAGTATTGTGGCCATCCCTGTAGTATTGTGGCCATCCCTGTAGTATTGTGGCCATCCCTGTAGTATTGTGCCCTGTAATATTCTGCCCACCCTTGTAGTATTGTACCCATCCCTGTAGTATTGTGGCCATCCCTGTAGCATTGTAACCATCCCTGTAGTATTGTGCCCTGTAATATTCAGCCCGTCCTTGTAGTATTGTGCTCTGTAGTATTGTGGCTATCCCTGTAGTATTGTGGCCATCCCTGTAGTATTGTGGCTATCCCTGTAGTATTGTGGCTATCCCTGTAGTATTGTGGCCATCCCTATAGTATTGTGCCATTACTGTAGTATTGTGCCCTGTAATATTCTGCCCACCCTTGTAGCATTGTGGCCATCCCTGTAGTATTCTGCCCATCCTTTAGTAATACGCAAAAAAAAAAATTCTCCTCACCTATCCTCCGTTCCTTGTATGCCTGCGATCAGTATTTGTAGCGTTTTGGATGCAGCATGCTTCAGCTGCGTCTAAAACCCTGCTATGTACAGTACAAAAATAGTGGATGGGATTTCTAAAAACCCCATGCCCGCTGTGCGTGTACGGCCTGCAGTGAAAACGTACCTTGTAGTGCGGCTTGCAGAGATTGCAGCATGTGAATTTATGCTGCGGAGTCGGAAGCGTCCTCCCTAGGCAGAACACAGCGAGGAGACCGCAGCAGCCCGAACCCTGATCGCGGGCACGGGCAGCTGCGGTCTCCTAAGGAGGACACTTGCGGCCCTGCCGATCAGGACCCGCTGCGTCCAGGACGCAGCAGGTTCTGATCTTGAGCACGTACCTGCTTGTTGCGGCCCGCTCTATTCTGAGGGTCGGCGCTGGCAAGACTTTACAACAAATCAATCATTTGCGGTGCTGCGTAGAGGAGCTGTGTCTGGACCAATGGCTGCTGCCTGCCAATCAGATGCAAGGAAGTGACGACGCTGTATGATGTCATCTCCTTGCATCTGATTGGCAGACAGCAACAACAACTGGAGTAGAGCTGACAACTCCTCTGTGCGGCACCGTAAATGGATTCAAATGCAGTAATGTCTTGTTGACGCCGACCCTAAGCATAGAGTCGCGATTGTCATGGGGTCTGCGGGCCGCGATCATCACGGGGTCTGCGGGCCGCAACAAGTAGCCTCAGGGGCCGCATGCGGCCCGCAAGCCGCGTGTTTGAGACCTCTGCTTTAGATCTACAGCCTCATTTGCATATCAGTTCAAACGCTGATTTCTTAACCACTGGCCATTTATAGTTATTGCTGGACTTGTCTGTAAAAGAGATACATGCCCATATAAATAGGGGGGGTAATTCTGTGACAGACAACCTTTTAAGATGAAAGCAAACATGGCCAGTGCTATTTAAAGCATAATATGTGTTATAAGTCATTTATTGTGCACACTCCTGCATTATAATATTTGTTCCTGATTAATTATGGAGACAAGTAAAATATATCTTTGTACCGTGTTAGCCAGTAGAGATAAAAAAATTGTTTAAAAGAACAGAGAGTCCTCAGTGGTTGATGACTCTCTGTTCTTTTAAACAATTTTTTAATTATGGAGATACACTTTAGCAACAAAGTACCATAGTCCACCAGAAACACAGCATGAACGCAGTCATTTTTTGCAGGTCAATGAAAGTGATTAGATTATAATAAACCTAAACCATTTTGTGAGTAAATCTTACAACAGATAATAAGAATGAAATTGTTATTTATGATCGTCTCTAAAATATTATTGCAGTCTTCTCATTAGAGAGCCTAAAGCCTGCTTTACACGAGTCGATCTATTGTGCGATTGCACGAGCGATCGTACCCGCCCCCGTTGTTTTTGCGTCACGGGCAAATCGCTGTCCGTGGCGCACAAACTCGTTTAAACCGCGTCACACGCACTTACCTTCCGGATGACCTCGCTGTGGGCGACGAACGTCCACTTCCTGAAGTGGGAGGGACGTTCGGCGTCACAGCGACGCCACATGGCAGCCGGCCAATAGAAGCGGAGGGGCGGAGATGAGCGGGATGTAAACATCCCGCCCACCTCCTTCCTTCCATTAAGCCGGCGGGTGCTGTGGGACGCAGGTACGCTGTGTTCATCGTTCCCGTGGTGTCACATGGAGCAACGTGTGATGCCACGGAAACGATGAATAACCTGCAATCCATGAAAATAAACGATATTATGAAAGTTAACGACGAGTACACGACTCACGATTTGTGAGCGATACTGCGTCGCTCGGAGGTGTCACACGAGACGACGTCGTGCGCTATGCTGGATGTGCGTCATGAAAACCGTGACCCCGACGACATATCGCACGATATATTGTCTCGAGTAAAGCCCGCATAAGATCTAGAAAGGACTTTAGTGAATTATCAGAAAGTTGTATGTACAATTGAATGCTATACCAATTACCACTGTCTTTTAAGTAACAATTAAAGGGGGTTGCCAACTTTAAAAATGTATTTGTGGTAGCAAAACTCCAGTTCCATTTTCACTACTGGTCCCAGCTCATAGCAGTCGCTTGGACTCATATATGTGTATGGAGACGGTGGGCTGACTGCCCTTTGTAATAGCTGATTCAGTTCCTTCTCTGTATATGCATTGGTGAGAGAGAAGGCGGCAGGTTTAGCTATTGAAATGAGCAGTTTGCCAGCCCTGTTCTCATTCAGCTCCAATGACATTCTGATACAGACAGTGTTCTCTTGTGTCAACTACAAGATCAAAAGTAACGGTGCCATAGGTTGCCTATCTTATTGTTTCCTTACCCTCCCCACCTGGATACTAGATTCATGTCTTTATGTTGTGTTGTATATCCTGATTTCTGTTAATCATCTATGTCCAGAGTATCAGGTTTATGTCATGCAACCTCCTTACTGGACTTCTTATTGTCCTTAGTTCCAACTTCTGTCCAGGAATTGAATCTTCACTAGTATTTTTGCCCCAGGATTGAGCACTTTTCTGGAATGGACCTGTGCCTATCCTGAACCATCAATTTGTATTATATCGGAATGTGTTTATTTGACATCTTCACCCAGAATTTGTGGTCAATAAGAATCTATTTGGAGGAATCTGACTAGATAAGTCCACACCTCAATGAGGTATGGGTAAAGAACAGGAGAATGCCTTAGAGTCTAAGGGGTACTTTGCACACTACGACATCGCAGCTGCGATATCGGTGGGGTCAAATCGAAAGTGACGCACATCCGGCGTCGCTGTCGATATCGTAGTGTGTAAAACCTTTTTGATACGATTAACGAGTGCAAAAGCGTCGTAATCGTATCATCGGTGTAGTGTCTGACATTTTCATAATTTCGCTGCAGCGACGGTACGATGTTGTTCCTCGTTCCCCTGCGGCAGCACACATCACTGTGTGAGAAGCCGCAGGAGCGAGGAACATCTCCTTACCTGCGTCACCGCGGCTCACGCCGGCTATGCGGAAGGACGGAGGTGGGCGGGATATTTACGTCCCGCTCATCTCCGCCCCTCCGCTTCTATTGGCCGCTTGCCGTGTGACGTCGCTGTGACGCCGCACGACCTGCCCCCTTAGGAAGGAGGCGGGTCGCCGGCCAGAGCGACGTCGCAGGGCAGGTGAGTGCGTGTGACGTTGCCGTAGCGATAATGTTCGCTACGGCAGCTATCACAAAAGATCGCACCTGCGACGGGGGTGGGGACTATCGCACTTGGCATCGCAAGCATCAGCTTCCGATGTCGTAGTGTGCAAAGTACCCCTAAGGCTAAATGGTGCTTTACACGCTGCGACATCGGTAAAGATATATCGTCGGGGGTCACGTCGTTAGTGATGCACATTCGGTGCCGTTAGCGTCATCGCAGCGTGTGACACCAATGAGTGACGATCAACGAGCGCAAAAACGTGAAAAATCATTGCTCGTTGACACATCGTTCATTTCCTTAATATCATTGCTGCTGCCGGTACAATATTGTTCGTCGTTCCTGCGGCATCACACATCGCTATGTGTGACACCGCTGGAACAACGAACATCTATTTACCTGCTTCCACCGGCAATGAGGAAGGAAGGAGGTGGGCGGCATGTTCCGGCCACTCATCTCCGCCCCTCCTCTGCTATTGGACGGCTGCCGTGTGGCTGCCGTGTGACGTCGCTGTGACGCCGCACAAACCGCCCCCTTAGAAAGGAGGCAGATCGCCGGCCAGAGCGACATCGCAGGGAAGGTAAGTCCATGTGACGGGTGTTAGCGATGTTGTGCGCCACGGCCAGCGACTTGCCCGTGTCGCACAACCGACGGGGGCGGGTACGCTCGCTAGCGATATCGGTACCGATATCGCAGCATGTAAAGTACCCTTTAGACTCTACCACTTCATTGGTTGGCTGCAACCTAGTCATAACACTAAGGATGTGCGCGTACACTGCATTTTTGATGCGGTTTTTTTGGTGCAGTTTTGTCACAAATCTACATGTCTATCCTTCTGCCAGCAAAGTCAATGAGAATTCTGAAGTGCTGTGTGCACATGTTGTTTATTTTTTTTCCTTTCAGATTTGGTGCTGAAAATAAACTGCAGTATGTCAATTCTTGGTGTGTTTTTGCCTGCATTTTCAGCCCTTCCACCCATTGACTTCATTATGAAAAATGCACGGAAAAAACACATGCTTTTTTGGTGCTTGTTTCTGCCAGAAGGTGCAGATTTGATGCAGAAAATGTCTGCTCAAAATACTTAGTGTGCACTCTTAAGGTTCCACCATAGGTGATTATTATAACATTTTCCATCTATCCAAAGTCATCTTTTTTGTGACTCTCCTTCCACATTATTTTGCAGGGTGCTTTTGTCAGGATATTCCTCAATTGAATCACACTCAACCGCAATGCAGCATGGACTCTTTGCAATACATGATGAAATATGTCACATATCTGTGGGTTTTCTTTCTTATGTAGAAAACTAATTTATATTGACTATCATACTCAAATTCTTACTCTTTTCATGCCGCAATGTTACAAGGCATAACTTTTTAGGGTTTGCTATATTTCACTAAACATGTTGATGTAGTTTGTTTATATCATTAAATATATACAAATGTTATTGAGGACTTGTTAAAGTATAGAATGGACTTTGCTTCAAATCTACACTTCTGCCACAATTGGTTATGCAAGTACGGTATGTTTTCAGTACCATGGACAGCACTAAACAAGTGGCTATTAGTGAGTTACTGGAAATTGCACTGCAGTATAGAATGTTCCTAATTGAATCATTGGCATTGTGTGGCTAAGGCTAGGTTCACATTTCCGTTGTTTGCATCAGTTACATGCGTTGCTTGACGCTTGTGACTGATGCGTTGTACAATGGATGACAAGAATTAAAATTCATTGTCGGGCTGCGTTGTAAAACATGAAAGAGAGAACGATCAGCTGATCATTCACAATACCTGGCCGCCTGCTTTTGAGAGCGAACAGATGATCTCCCGGCGGCCGGCTAATGAGAGTGATCAGCTGATTGCTCTCATTAGTCGGCCGCCAGGTGATCAGCTGATCGCTCACAGCAGCCGGCCGCCGGGTGATCAGCTGATCGCTCACAGCAGATGGCCGCCGGGTGATCAGCTGATCGCTCACAGAAGGCGGCTGCCGGGCGATCAGCTGATCGTTCGGCCGCCGATAGAGAGCATGCGCAGCGAAATCCTAAGGATTCCGCTGCTCAAGAAACGTTCCACGACTGATCAGTTGGGCGGCGGATGCAACGCAAGAGCATCAGTCACAATCCGCCGCTCATATAAGTCTATGGGAAACAACGTAATCCACCAAATGGATTGCGTTGTTTATCAGAGCGGCGGATTGTGACTGATGCAAAACAGAAATGTGAACCTAGCCTATCTGACACATCAAACTGCCGAAATTTCCTCTGCATGGCAAAAGATTGATTTTACTAAAGGATGCCACATTTTCCATGCAGAAATATCATAACAGTATACAATTTTCTTTCAATCTTCCTCACTTCGTAAAGTTCTTTCTTACTCCTACTGCATTTCAGAATTGATATCACATACAGTAAATATTACAAAATTATTTTTCACTATTTCTCTTCTAACATGATGCATCATTTTCAGCTAATACTTTTTTTTTTGCTTTATTTGTAAATAAAATAAATCACATTTTTTAATAAAAAACACCAGCTTTTTTTGTATTTTTTAAATCTGTGAAAATGTTAGTGTAGCGTGTGTTAATATACTCGCTGATCGTGGTTTTCCCCAGTTTTCAGCTCGGTTCCTCTTCTGAGTCTTGTAACGGCGATTCGACCAGCCGGATCACACTGTGATTTATGTGTGAGTCAGAAGTCACTTTGACAATAAAAATAGAAACACGGCGTCTCCTTGCATAATAAACTTAATATCAGGTGGAGCTATAGATAGACTACATGTTCTTCTATACTGTTCTGTCTTTGGAAAGCAAAATAGATTATAAGGCTATGTGCGCACTTACCGGATTTTGCCGCGGATTTTCCGCGGATTTGCTGCATGTTTCGCTGCAGAAAATGTTCATAACATCTCTGCAGTGAATCACCAGCAAATCCTATGGAGAAAAAAAATCCTGTGCGCACTAGGCAGAATTTGACAGCTGCGTGTTTTGCTGCGGAAATCCCGCAGCAAAAACAAGTGCATGTCACTTCTTTTCCGCAGGTAGCTGCGGGTTTTCCCTAATCTAATGTAAAAATCACGCAGGGAACAGCTTGCGGAAAAACCGCACCAAATCCGCACCAATTCCGCACCAAATCCGCAACAAAACGCGACAATCCGCATGCGGATTTGGGTGCGGATTTGGGTGCGGATTTTTTCCGCAGGTGATAAGATCTTTGAGAGCCTGCGGAATTTACGCAAGGAAATTTAATTTCCCAGTGCGCACATAGCCTAATAGTTAAAAATGAAGCCAAGATGAAGGTTTGGAAAGTTTTGGAGAACAATTTTTTAAATCTCTCCAAATTTGTGTTGTGGGGTCACCTGGTGAGGCAGAATCTCTAAACCATAGCTCGGGGTGAGCAGCATCGATGGTTATAGAGAACTACAGTGGATATGACAGACTACACTTGGAAGACTGAGGACAAGGACAGCAGTATATAAAGCATGGCAGACAAACAAGCAGAGCAAGTGAAGCTGAGCCAGATGTGCAGATACACATGGGAACATTAGTTGTATAGTAAACTGTTATCTTCTACCAAAAATGCAGTTAATCACAGTAATGCAGGGATGTATATGCAATACATTCTCTTCCAACAACAATGCAATTAATCACATGAATGATAGCGGAGAAAATGCAGAGTGGTATCTTCCAGCAGGGAAATTGTTAATAGCAGCAATGTATGCAACTGGGACTCATAGCTAGGGAATGCTTAACTGCAGATTATCAGTAAAGTAAAGGCATTCTGGAGACTTGATTGAAGAGATGTGTTGCCTTTATTTCAGGAGTTAGGGCAAACAGCAGAGTAGTTAGTAACTTGCTTGCTGAGTGCTACATTTCAGTAGTTAAAGTAGACAAAATCTTATGAGATTGGGGCACTGGGGCACCTCTGGACAATGCTACTTAATAGGTTATTCCCATGTTTACAGATGGATATTGTTGGATAGTGATGGTAAAAACAAATAATTTTGTTGATGGTTCCTTTCCATAGAAAACTATCCATTGCTGTTGTTTAGCTTGTGCTGAAGCTGGCTGGGATTAGGAGGTAACAGCACAGTTCAGTGATCCTGTCTAGCTTAAAAATAGTGGTTACAAGCTTAATAAAAAAAGAGCTTGTAAGTACTGCCCATGTTCGGCTGTCCGTGGTGATCAGTCTCCAAGGCAACAGCTGTAAACAAAAGAAAAGTGTTAATGTCTCAAGAATGGCTGAAAATCTAATAATATTCAGAACGATGGTAATATCTCTTTAATACTCAAGCACCTGACCTTTGCTTGAGCCAGCCTTAAAATTAGTTCACTTGGTTACCGGCAAACCCAGCATGGATGGCATCCATAGGAGAGCAAATCCCAATGCTGAAACTGGGACAAGCAAAAAAAACATTTTGAGCATATTGTAAGCATAAGCAAATTGATTTCTCCAAAGAAAAGAATGAAGGGAAATACACCTGATTATATTCCACCATTCTCAATATGCCTTTAAGTTTTCCACTTAACCAAGTAAAACTAGACTTACAGAAAGCCTGAGTGTCACAGAGTGTGAGGAAATAACAGGGAACTGGAGCTTCTAGACTATCCCACCGGATAGGGGGCCCTAGCTGTCCCTACTCCCAGAGATACATCTAATGGTGATGATGTCTAGGCCGCCTTCCTTGCCCTACTCTTAGCTAGCCCTGATCAAATACTCCATCTACCCCACCCCAGGTGAGGTTTGGGACAGGAGTTGCAGAGCCTGTAAACTGGGGAAACCAAAATTCTAGCATGCAGCATGATCACAGAATGTAATCAGACAACAAATGTTAAGGAGGAAAGTAAAGAGCAGGAAGCAAATAACCAAATGACAGGAGGAATTTCACAACACACCAAGCAACATGCAGCAAATAAACAATAACTGGAACACAACAGCACTCGGACCGGTAAAGCAAAAGCTATAGTCGGCATGGCAAGACAGATTCCTCTATCTTAAAAAGACGGAGAGCAACTGTGATAGGTCTCCTGCAAAATGTGATTCAAAGGGTAACCAGCAAGCTAGTAGAAATTAACTCCTGCTAGCCCAATCACTAATAAACACACAGCTGGTTGACGCCTGAGCTTGCATGTGCAACTCAGAAGCTCCACAGAAAGAATAGTGTGGAGTTTCAGAGCCTATATTCTGAACAGTGTCTCATGCTGCTATGACACTCGGCGAGTTTGAAGCCAAACACCATGTGACAGTACCAATCTATGAGGGACCTCTGGACCCTTAGGACCAGGTCTCTCCGGATGGCGGTGATGAAATGCTCTAACCACATGCTCCGCATGAATGCCAGAGGCTGGTACCCAAGTCCTCTCCTCAGGACCATAACCCCGCCAGTGAATCAGGTACTGTAAAAAATAATGAACAACCTGAGAACCTGTAATTCTTCATATCTGAAACTCCAGTAGTCCGTCAGCTAAGACCAGAAGTTGAGTGGAGGAAAGAGGAGCTCTAGAACCCACACATTTTTTTCATAGAGATTTGTGAAAAACATCATGGACTTTATATGAAGCTGGTAAGGCCAGACAGAAAGCTAACAGGTTGATGACAGAAGGGATTTTAAATGAACTGATTAACCAAGGCCCTAACTTAAGTTACGGTACTTTAAGCTTTAATGTTTTTAGTGAATCACCCACACACAGGTCTGGACCAGGCACATATTTATAGTCAGCCACACGCTTATACTTAGAGCCCATGTTATTCATGTGGTACTGAACCTTTTCCATGTAGAAGATAGTGCTGAGCCCAATTGATCCTCCTCAGGTACCATGGATGAATGCCCCTTAAGAAAAGTACAGAACTGGGGATGCTGACCATAGACACAAAAGAAAGGGAATATATCAGAGGACTCATGATGGCAATTTTAATAACATACTCTGCAAGAGGAAGGAACGAGGACCACTCCTACTGATGATCCAAGACAAAAGAAGTTCTGATTCATGTGCTAGGTTTGTCCATTAGGCTGTGGATGGAATGTCGATGAGTGAGACAGTTTAATCCCTAAGCGAGAGCAAAAAGCCCTCCAAACATTGGCAATAAATTGAATACCTCTATCAGAAACAATATTAGATGGGACTCCATGGATTCTGATGATTTCCCTTATAAATTCCTGAGCTAAAGTTTTACAATTGGGTAAAGATGGTAAAGCAATAAAATGTGTCATTTTGGAAAACCTATCCAACACAACAAAAATGACCGTAGTGCCAGCAGAGGGATGAAGATAAAGTCCATGGAATTGTCCATCCAAGGTTTTCTAGGGACACTCAATGGCTGTAGACAACCTGACAGATGAGATTGCAATGCCTTAGAATGCACACAGGTAGCACATGCAGACACACAGGACACCATATCCCTCTGGATTTTTGGCCACCAGAACAGTGTAGTAAAAGATCCAGAGTACTACTAATCCTTGGGTAAACAGCCAGGGCAGAATCAAGATGTTCCCCCAGAGCCTTAAGGCAAAGATTCAGGGGAGCAAATGCCTTGTAGCCTGGACCTCACACGGTTCCTCATCCTGGGCCTCTGCAATCTCAGCTTCAACCTCAGTACTGAGCGCTGACACCACCACTCCCTTCTGCAGGATGGAGACATGCTTGGCCAATCCATGACCTTTACCCTCAGTTTCTTTAGCAAGGCACTGGTTGTCTTGGAGATGTATTGGTGGTCGTTATCATAGTGGAATACTGCCTTGCAAACCAGTTTCCGAAGGGAGGGGTTCATGCTTTGCTTTAATATGTCACAGTACATGTTGGCATTAATGGTTTCCTCAATGAAATGTATCTTCCCACAGCCATCAGCACTTATGCTGCCCCATACCGTAATACTGCGGTTATCATGCTTGACTATAGGCAAGACACACTTCTCTTTGTACTCCTCACCTGGTTGCTGCCACACACGCTTGACACCATCTGAACCAAATAAGTTTATCTTGGTCTCATCAAACAATAGGACATGGTTCCAGTAATCCATGTCCTTAGTCTGCTTGTCTTCAATAAACTATTTGTGGGCTTTCTTCTGCATCATCTTTAGAAGAGGCTTCCTTCTGAGAAGACAGCCATGCAGACCAATTTGATGCAGTGTGCGGTGCATGGTCTGAGCATTGACAGGCGGACCCCTCACCCCATAACATCTACAGCAATGCTCACAGCACTTATATGTCTATTTTGAAAAGACAACCTCTGGAAATGATGCTCAGCAAGTGCACTAAAGTGAGCTTTACATGCTACAATATATCTAACAATGTTTCGGCGGGGTCACGCCGTAAGTGACGCAGATCCGGCATTGTTAGTGTTGTAGTAGCGTGTGAAACCTATGTGTGATTCCGATTGTACACAAAAACGTTGATCGCATACACGTCGTTCATTTTCTAAAAATTGAACGTTTGGTTGTTCAATGTTCCCGAGGCAGCACACATCGCTGTGTGTGACACCCCGGGAACAATGAACACCGCTTACCAGCGTCCCGCTAGCAATGCTGAAGGAAGGAGGTGGGCGCGATGTTTATATCCGCTCATCTCCACCCCTCTGCTTCTATTGGCTGGCGGCTGTGTGACGTCGCTGTGATGCCGAACGTCCCTCCCCCTTCAGGAAGTGGATGTTTGCCGCCCACAGCGAGGTCGTATGGAAGGTAAGTACGTGTGACGGGGGTTACAGCATTGTGCGACACGGGCAACAAATTGCCCGTGCCGAACAAACGATGGGGGCGGGTGTGATCGCAAATGCGATCGCACATTTAATTGAAACGTGTAAGGCAGGCTTTAGTGTCTTTGGTTGACCATGGTGTTGCTTGTTCTGAGTGGAACCTGTTTTGTTAAATCGCTGTATGGTCTTGGCCATCGTGCTGCAGTTCAGATTCAAGGTATTTGTAATCTTTTAGTAGCCTAGGTCATCTTTATGTAGAACAATTCTTTTGTATCAGATCCTTAGAGAATTCTTTGCCATGAGGTGCCATTTTGAACCTACAGTGACTAGTATGAGTGGGTTTGTGAGTGATGACATAAAATGTAACACACCTGCTGCACATTATTATTATTTATTATTATAGCGCTATTTATTCCATGGTGCTTTACATGAGAAAAGGGGTATACATAATAGGGACAAGTACAGTAATCATAAACAATAGAAGGCACAGACTGGTACAGGAGGTGAGAGGACCCTGCCTGCGAGTGCTCACATTCACACCTAAGACCTTGTAACACTAAAGAGTCACATTACACTGGGGAGGGAAAATGGCTAATTGAGCACAAATTGGGGATTTTCAAAAAGATGAGGGATTCACTCACTTTAGTGATATACTGTATAATATTGTGACCGCTTTGGCCACAATAAAGATTTTTTTTTGTTTATCTCGTTTATATGTAATTTCACATGTATTGTGTTCAAAATCCATACTTGATGGCTAAAAATAGGTGTTTTTTTTTTTTTTAAATCAGGGCGTAAGAAAACATAAGAATTAGTCATTGCATTTTGAAAAAAATTCATAAACCCAAATTTTGCATACCTGTGTAAATGGAATAGTGTGTAATACTAGCTATGATAAAGGATCATGGCTGATTATTGTTTAACATAAAGGAAAATTGTCATTTTTCAAAAATTATTAAGATAACAATCTTGGCAGTAAATGGCCGAGACTCAGTGGACACTTTTCTATACGTTAAGTCACATAGGGATTATTCTTGTATTGACATAAGCATTCATTTGCTAATTTGCTGGACATTGAACAGCTAATACCCTAATGGCCTCTCCGCCCAACAGTCTTGACTAAGTCCCCAATCCTTTACAATTATTTACAATACTTTTTTTTAACTTCCCTATGCTTCATAAATGCCAATGTTTTGATCGCCTTAAGGAAAAGAATGAGTTAAATGGACCAACATTTTCGCCCTGGCTCTAATAGCGCCTCTTTTCACAGCCCCCTCAGCACCTGCAGGATATTTGCACATACATAAATAAATTAACAATGAATAAATAATTTTAATCCTGCCACCTTTAAGATTTGATCCTTTGGCACTGGCTGTGTGTTTGTCAATTCCAAAG